>NW_022262585.1:0-2500 GCF_002021735.2 Oncorhynchus kisutch | reverse complement strand
CTACTCTACACTGTCTGTTGGGGTACAGTGGGTAGCTTGACTGTCCTACTCTACACTGTCTGTTGGGGTACAGTGGGTAGCTTGACTGTCCTACTCTACACTGTCTGAAGGGGTACAGTGGGTAGCTTGACTGTCCTACTCTACACTGTCTGTTGGGGTACAGTGGGTAGCTTGACTGTCCTACTCTACACTGTCCTGTTGGGGTACAGTGGGTAGCTTGACTGTCCTACTCTACACTGTTCTGAAGGGTACAGTGGGTAGCTTGACTGTCCTACTCTACACTGTCTGAAGGGGTACAGTGGGTAGCTTGACTGTCCTACTCTACACTGTCTGAAGGGGTACAGTGGGTAGCTTGACTGTCCTACTCTACACTGTCTGAAGGGTACAGTGGGTAGCTTGACTGTCCTACTCTACACTGTCTGAAGGGGTACAGTGGGTAGCTTGACTGTCCTACTCTACACTGTCTGTTGGGGTACAGTGGGTAGCTTGACTGTCCTACTCTACACTGTCTGTTGGGGTACAGTGGGTAGCTTGACTGTCCTACTCTACACTGTCTGAAGGGGTACAGTGGGTAGCTTGACTGTCCTACTCTACACTGTCTGTTGGGGGTACAGTGGGTAGCTTGACTGTCCTACTCTACACTGTCTGTTGGGGTACAGTGGGTAGCTTGACTGTCCTACTCTACACTGTCTGAAGGGGTACAGTGGGTAGCTTGGCTGTCCTACTCTACACTGTCTGAAGGGGTACAGTGGGTAGCTTGACTGTCCTACTCTACAACTGTCTGAAGGGGTACAGTGGGTAGCTTGACTGTCCTACTCTACACTGTCTGAAGGGGTACAGTGGGTAGCTGACTCTCCTACTCTACACTGTCTGAAGGGGTACAGTGTGTAGCTTGACTGTCCTACTCTACACTGTCTGAAGGGGTACAGTGGGTAGCTTGACTGTCCTACTCTACACTGTCTGAAGAGGTACAGTGGGTAGCTTGACTGTCCTACTCTACACTGTCTGAAGGGGTACAGTGGGTAGCTTGACTGTCTACTCTACACTGTCTGAAGGGGTACAGTGGGTAGCTTGACTGTCCTACTCTACACTGTCTGAAGGGGTACAGTGGGTAGCTTGACTGTCCTACTCTACACTGTCTGAAGGGGTACAGTGGGTAGCTTGACTGTCCTACTCTACACTGTCTGAAGGGGTACAGTGGGTAGCTTGACTGTCCTACTCTACAACTGTCTGAAGGGGTACAGTGGGTAGCTTGACTGTCCTACTCTACACTGTCTGAAGGGATACAGTGGGTAGCTTGACTGTCCTACTCTACACTGTCTGAAGGGGTACAGTGGGTAGCTTGACTGTCCTACTCTACACTGTCTGAAGGGGTACAGTGGGTAGCTTGACTGTCCTATTCTACACTGTCTGAAGGGATACAGTGGGTAGCTTGACTGTCCTACTCTACAACTGTCTGAAGGGGTACAGTGGGTAGCTTGACTGTCCTACTCTACACTGTCTGAAGGGGTACAGTGGGTAGCTTGACTGTCCTACTCTACACTGTCTGAAGGGGTACAGTGGGTAGCTTGACTGTCCTACTCCTACACTGTCTGAAGAGGTACAGTGGGTAGCTTGACTGTTCTACTCTACACTGTCTGAAGGGGTACAGTGGGTAGCTTGACTGTCCTACTCTACACTGTCTGAAGGGGTACAGTGGGTAGCTTGACTGTCCTACTCTACACTGTCTGAAGGGGTACAGTGGGTAGCTTGACTGTCCTACTCTACACTGTCTGAAGGGGTACAGTGGGTAGCTTGACTGTCCTACTCTACACTGTCTGAAGGGGTACAGTGGGTAGCTTGACTGTCCTACTCTACACTGTCTGAAGGGGTACAGTGGGTAGCTTGACTGTCCTACTCTACACTGTCTGAAGGGGTACAGTGGGTAGCTTGACCGTCCTACTCTACACTGTCTGTTGGGGTACAGTGGTAGCTTGACTGTCCTACTCTACACTGTCTGAAGGGGTACAGTGGGTAGCTTGACTGTCCTGGTAATTTGGACAGTTCATTATTATGATGTAGTGTTTCTAGATGAAAAGCTTTATCTAGTTCACTGGCAGTACGGGTGCTGTGTCATTAGGATGGACTGAATTACGCTGCGTTCACACCTTACACTGGCACAGTAACACACACACACACACACACACACACACACACACACACACCTCCCACGCATAGCTAGGCCTCTCAGTGATCTACAGTCACTCCACACGTCAACATTAAAGACTATTGAGACAGTTGTACAACTCACTACAAAATAACCACATTCCTGCTGAGGAACTGATTCCCTCCACTGATGCCTTGGAGAGGAGAGAGAGGAGGAGGGGGAGAGAGGAGAGAGAGGAGGAGGGGGAGAGTAGGAGAGGGGGGAGGAGAGAGGGAGGATGAGAGAAGGGGAGGGGGAGGGAGGAGGAGAGAGTGAGGGGGAGAGAGGGGGAGGGGGGAGGAGAGAGGGATGGGG
>NW_022262584.1:205301-214287 GCF_002021735.2 Oncorhynchus kisutch | reverse complement strand
AGACCCAAGTCAAGTAGTCTCCTCTGTGGAATACAGGACCAGCTACTTTACATGAGCTCAGCAACACAGAGCCAAGTCAAGTAGTCTCCTCTGTGGAATACAGGACCAGCTACTTTACATGAGCTCAGCAACACAGAGCCAAGTCAAGTAGTCTCCTCTGTGGAATACAGGACCAGCTACTTTACATGAGCTCAGCAACACAGAGCCAAGTCAAGTAGTCTCCTCTGTGGAATACAGGACCAGACTACTTTACATGAGCTCAGCAACACAGAGCCAAGTCAAGTAGTCTCCTCTGTGGAATACAGGACCAGCTACTTTACATGAGCTCAGCAACACAGAGCCAAGTCAAGTAGTCTCCTCTGTGGAATACAGGACCAGCTACTTTACATGAGCTCAGCAACACAGAGCCAAGTCAAGTAGTCTCCTCTGTGGAATACAGGACCAGACTACTTTACATGAGCTCAGCAACACAGAGCCAAGTCAAGTAGTCTCCTCTGTGGAATACAGGACCAGCTACTTTACATGAGCTCAGCAACACAGAGCCAAGTCAAGTAGTCTCCTCTGTGGAATACAGGACCAGACTACTTTACATGAGCTCAGCAACACAGAGCCAAGTCAAGTAGTCTCCTCCGTGGAATACAGGACCAGACTACTTTACATGAGCTCAGCAACACAGAGCCAAGTCAAGTAGTCTCCTCTGTGGAATACAGGACCAGACTACTTTACTTTACTAATGGTTATGGGTCTGAATGGTTCTGGGTCTGAATGGTTCTGGGTCTGAATGGTTCAGGGTCTGAATGGTTCAGGGTCTGAATGGTTATGGGCCTGAATGGTTATGGGCCTGAATGGTTATGGGCCTGAATGGTTCTGGGCCTGAATGGTTCTGGGCCTGAATGGTTATGGTTCTGAATGGTTATGGTTCTGAATGGTTCTGGGCCTGAATGGTTCTGGGCCTGAATGGTTCTGGGCCTGAATGGTTCTGGGCCTGAATGGTTCTCTCTTCTTTCAAACTACCTGTGAGTTCTGACTGCTGAATTCAACACTCAACAAACAAGACCTTCATCCCTCTTCCAAGAGAAATGCCCAAACTTCACTAAACTTTTGCCACAAAGTTGGAAACACAGAATCATCTAGAATGTCATTGTATGCTGTAGCGTTAAGATTTCCCTTCACTGGAACTAAGGGGCCTGAACCATGAAAAAACAGCCCCAGACCATTATTCCTCATCCACCAAATTTTACTGTTGGCGCTATGCATTGGGACAGGTAGCATTGCCCTGGCATTCGCCAAACCCAGATTTGTCCGTCAGACTTCCAGATGGTGAAGTGTGATTCATCACTCCAGAGAACACATTTCCACTGCTCCAGAGTCCAATAGTGGCGAGCTTTACACCACTCCAGCTGACGTTTGGCATTATGCATGGTGATCTGAGGCTTGTGTGCGGCTGCTCAGCCATGGAAACCCATTTCATGAATCTCCCGACCTATATATATAGTGCATAGACCTTGTTAAAACAGAAATGCTTGGCTACTGTTGAACAGGCCCTGTGTAACACAACCACACACTGTATACTATAACTCACACTGTTATAAATCCCCATTTACATCTCCAACTAAGAGTCATGTATTGTCGTCCAGCTGAAAGCAATGGGTGGTGATACAGCACAGAGATTCCCCAGAGCACGGAGGTTTCCCCAGAGCACGGAGGTTCCCCAGAGCACGGAGGTTTCCCCAGAGCACGGAGGTTCCCCCAGAGCACGGAGGTTTCCCCAGAGCACGGAGGTTCCCCAGAGCACGGAGGTTTCCCCAGAGCACTGAGATTCCCCCAGAGTACGGAGGTTTCCCCAGAGCACGGAGGTTTCCCAGAGTGGGTGGTGATACAGCACGGAGGTTTCCCCAGAGTGGGTGGTGATACAGCACGGAGGTTTCCCCAGAGCACGTAGGTTCCCCAGAGGAGGTTTCCCCAGAGGATGTTTCCCCAGAGCACGGAGGTTCCCCAGAGGAGGTTTCCCCAGAGGAGGTTTCCCCAGAGGAGGTTTCCCCAGAGGAGATTCCCCCAGAGGAGGTTTCCCCAGAGGAGGTTTCCCCAGAGGAGGTTCCCCCAGAGTGGGTTGTGATACAGCACGGAGGTTTCCCCAGAGTGGGTGGTGATACAGCACGGAGGTTCCCCAGAGTGGGTTGTGATACAGCACGGAGGTTCCCCAGAGTGGGTTGTGATACAGCACGGAGGTTCCCCAGAGTGGGTGGTGATACAGCACGGAGGTTCCCCAGAGTGGTCTGTGATACAGCACGGAGGTTCCCCAGAGTGGGTGGTGATACAGCACGGAGGTTCCCCAGAGTGGTCTGTGATACAGCACGGAGGTTCCCCAGAGCACGGAGGTTCCCCAGAGCACGGAGGTTCCCCAGAGTGGGTTGTGATACAGCACGGAGGTTCCCCAGAGTGGTCTGTGATACAGCACGGAGGTTCCCCAGAGCACGGAGGTTCCCCAGAGCACGGAGGTTCCCCAGAGTGGGTGGTGATACAGCACGGAGGTTCCCCCAGAGTGGGTTGACAGCACGGAGGTTCCCCAGAGCACGGAGGTTCCCCAGAGTGGGTGGTGATACAGCACGGAGGTTTCTCCAGAGTGGGTTGTGATACAGCACGGAGGTTTCCCCAGAGCACGGAGGTTTCCCCAGAGTGGGTTGTGATACAGCACGGAGATTTCCCCAGAGTGGGTTGTGATACAGCACGGAGGTTTCCCCAGAGCACGGAGGTTTCCCCAGACAGGCTATTTCAACACTGTAAAAACTGCAGTTTACAGGCTGGCTGGCCGACAGCTACACTGTCCATATAGTCCTGAGCTTTTTATTCTCTACAATTTAATTACAGATTAAGAGGTTTACAACGACTCTCACTCTCCATTCCTCAGCTCCTAGCGACTCACTGCTCTACACCCTGGTCTGGGATACAGCTCTACTGGTCTGGGATACTGCTCTACTGGTCTGGGATACTGCTCTACTGGTCTGGGATACTGCTCTACTGGTCTGGGATACTGGTCTACACACAGCTCTACTGGTCTGGGATACAGCTCTACTGGTCTGGGATACTGCTCTACTGTCCTGGGATACTGGTCTACACACAGCTCTACTGGTTGACATGGTAGTAAATGAGTGGTAAGTTGACATGGTAGTAATTGAGTGGTAAGTTGACATGGTAGTAAATGAGTGGTAAGTTGACATGGTAGTAAATGAGTGGTAGGTTGACATGGTAGTAAATGAGTGGTAGGTTGACATGGTAGTAAATGAGAGGTAAGTTGACATGGTAGTAATTGAGTGGTAAGTTGACATGGTAGTAAATTGAGTGGTAAGTTGACATGGTAGTAAATTGAGTGGTAGGTTGACATGGTAGTAAATGATTTTGGTAAGTTGACATGGTAGTAAATGAGTGGTAAGTTGACATGGTAGTATATTGAGTGGTCAGTTGACATGGTAGTAAATGATTTTGGTAAGTTGACATGGTAGTAAATGATTTTGGTAAGTTGACATGGTAGTAAATGAGAGGTAAGTTGACATGGTAGTAAATTGAGTGGTAAGTTAACATGGTAGTAAATTGAGAGGTAAGTTGCATGGTAGTAAATGAGTGGTAAGTTAACATGGTAGTAAATTGAGAGGTAAGTTGACATGGTAGTAAATGAGTGGTAGGTTGACATGGTAGTATTTGAGTGGTATGTTGACATGGTAGTAAATGATTTTGGTAAGTTGACATGGTAGTAAATGATTTTGGTAAGTTGACATGGTAGTAAATGAGAGGTAAGTTGACATGGTAATAAATGATTTTGGTAAGTTGACATGGTAGTAATTGAGTGGTAAGTTGACATGGTAGTAAATTATTTTGGTAAGTTGACATGGTAGTATATTGAGTGGTAAGTTGACATGGTAGTAAATGATTTTGGTAAGTTGACATGGTAGTAAATGAGTGGTAGGTTGACATGGTAGTAATTGAGTGAGTGATGGATTCATCATTACGCCTGCAGAGAGTCTCTCCGGACAGTAAAATGAGTCATAACTTCGGCCTCTCTGAAGTCAGCTCAGAGATGTTTCATTGATAAAGTCCTAACAGATCTGGGTTTACAGCCTCACTCACACGACGACTGTATTGTGTTGCTAAGTGTCGTTGTTAGGGGCGTGTCATTAGGAGGAGAGAGGTTGGGAATCCCTGTCCTGTGGGACGACTGGAATCCCAAATTACACCCTATTCCCTAGATGGTGCCCTACTTTGAACAGGATGCACAGGCCTAGGGAATAGGAACGCATCGAGGACCGCGGTGGTCAGACGCCCCTTTTCTGATAAGACCTGTCCTGTCAGTGATTCATCCACCCACTGAGGCCTAGCCCTGCCTGGTGGTCAGCGTGAAGCAGGGGGGGTAGAGTACTCCCTGTGGCCACGGAGCCATCACTCACCTGGGGGCAGGTCTGGGTCGGAGGGGGGCGGCCTGCTGGAGGCGACGGGGCTTGGGAAGGGTCTTGGAGCTCTCTGAGGCGCTGCGACTGGTGGAGCTAGAACCACTCTCCATGGTCGTCCTGCACAGGAAAACAAACACACACAGAGATTTAATAATCACTTTTGTTCTTATCTATTTCTCTTGCTTTGGCAATGTGGTTTCCATGCCAATAAAGCACTTAAATTGAATTGAATTCTGAGAGAGACACAGAAGAGAGAGAGAGAGAGAGAGAGAGGGAGAGAGAGAGAGAGAGAGAGAGAGAGAGAGAGAGAGAGAAAGACAGAGAGACAGAGAGAGACAGAAGGAGAGAGAGACAGAAGGAGAAAGACAGAGAGAGCATGAGACAGTAGAGACAGAGGACAGAGAGAGAGAGAAGAGACAGAGAGAGAGAGACAGAGACAAGGAGAGAGAGAGACAGAGACAAGGAGAGAGAGAGAGAGACAGAGACAAGGAGAGAGATAGAGATAGAGAGACAGAGAGAGATGATAGAGAGAGATAGAGAGAGACAGAGAGACAGAGACAAGGAGAGAGAGAGACAGAGACAGGAGAGATGACAGAGAGACAGAGGACAAGGAGAGAGAGAGACAGAGACAAGGAGAGAGAGAGAGAGACAAGGAGAGAGAGAGACAGAGACAAGGAGAGAGAGAGAGAGAGAGAGAGAGAGACAGAGCAGAGACAAGGAGAGAGAGAGAGAGACGAGAGAGAGAGCAGAGACAAGGAGAGAGAGAGAGAGAGAGAGAGACAGAGACAAGGAGTAGAGAGAGAGAGAGAGAGAGAGAGAGAGAGAAGACAGAGACAAGGAGAGAGAGAGAGAGAGAGAGAGACAGAGTACAAGGAGAGAGAGAGAGAGAAGGAGAGAGAGAGAGAAGGAGACAGAGACAAGGAGAGAGAGAAGACAGACTATTTCCACATGGTTACAACACTGTATTACAGACATAATGACATGTGTATAATCCTTTGAACCTTGACGTAATGTTTACTGTCTCATTAATTATTGATTATTTCACCTTTGTTTATGATCTATTTTCCACCTGCATTTAACAATGTAAACACATGTGTTCCCATGGTAATAAAGCCCCTGAATTGAAATGAGAGAGGACTGAGGCAGAGGACTAGGTGTAGGAGGTCGGGAGGAGGAGGGGTAAGGGTCAAGGGCTGCTGCAGAGGTGTATGGAGGTCAGGGAGGAGGGGGTAAGTGGTCACAAGGCTGCTGCAGAGTGGTGGGAGGTTGAGGCTGAGAGGGAGGAGGGGTAAGGGTCACAAGGCTGCTGGCGGGGTGGGATGTTGAGGGGGAGGGGAGGGGGGTCACAAGGCTGCCTGCAGAGGGGTGGGAGGTTGAGGGGGAGGGGAGGGCGAGGTAGGGGGGTTTCACAAGGATGCTGGCAGAGGGGTGGGAGGAAGAGGGGGAGGGAGGGCGAGGGAGGGGGTCACAAGGATGCTGCAGAGGGGTAGGAGGCTGAGGGGGAGGGAGGGAGGGGTAAGGGGTCACAAGGATGCTGCAGAGGGGTGGGGAGGTTGAGGGGGAGGGAGGGCGAGGGAAGGGAGGGGGGTCACACAGGATGCTGCAGAGCGGGTGGGACGGTTGAGGGAGCAGGGACGGGCAGGGGTAAGGGGTCACAAGGGCTCGCTGCGCCAGAGGTGTGGGAGGTCGAGGGGGTGGGAGGGGGTCACAAGGCTGCTGCAGAGGGGTGGGGAGGGAGGGGGGGTCACAAGGATGCTGCAGAGGGGTAGGAGGCTGAGGGGGGAGGGAGGGAGGGGGGGTCACAAAGGATGCTGCAGAGGGGTGGGAGGTTGAGGGGGAGGGAGGGGGGGGTCACAAGGATGCTGCAGAGGGGTGGGAGGTTGATGGGGGAGGGAGGGGGTGTAGACATGCCCCAGTGATCACCACTAACACTCCTCCCTGGTTTACAACCTCCTCCAGTGCCCTTATGAACCCTAATCAATAGCATACAGGGGGTGGACACCATGGGACACTGCAGGGCAGAGAGCACACACACACACACACACACCCACACACACACACACACACACACACACACAGAGGGGTGGGAGGTTGAGGGGGAGGGAGGGGGGTCACAAGGCTGCCTGCAGAGGGGTGGGAGGTTGAGGGGGAGGGAGGGTGAGGGGGGGTCACAAGGATGCTGCAGAGGGGTGGGAGGTTGAGGTGGAGGGAGGGCGAGGGAGGGGGGGGTCACAAGGATGCTGCAGAGGGGTAGGAGGATGAGGGGGAGGGAGGGAGGGAGGGGTAAGGGGTCACACAGGATGCTGCAGAGGGGTGGGAGGTTGAGGGGGAGGGAGGGCGAGGGAGGGGGGGTCACAAGGATGCTGCAGAGGGGTGGGAGGTTGAGGGAAGAGAGGGAGGGAGGGGTAAGGGGTCACAAGGCTGCTGCAGAGGGGTGGGAGGTTGAGGGGGAGGGAGGGGGGTCACAAGGCTGCTGCAGAGGGGTGGGAGGGAGGGGGGGGTCACAAGGATGAGGCAGAGGGGTGGGAGGTTTGAGGGGGGAGGGAGGGGGCGAGGGAGGGGGGTCACAAGGATGCTGCAGAGGGGTAGGAGGCTGAGGGGGGAGGGAGGGAGGGGTAAGGGGTCACAAGGATGCTGCAGAGGGTGGGAGGTTGAGGGGAGGGAGGGCGAGGGAGGGGGGGGGGGTCACAAGGATGCTGCAGAGGGGTGGGAGGTTGAGGGAGAGGGAGGGAGGGGTAAGGGGTCACAAGGCTGCTGCAGAGGGGTGGGTGAGGTTGAGGGGGAGGGAGGGGGGTCACAAGGCTGCTGCAGAGGGGTGGGAGGTTGAGGGGGAGGGAGGGCGAGGGAGGGGGGGTCACAAGGATGCTGCAGAGGGGTAGGAGGCTAAGGGGGAGGGAGGGAGGGGTAAGGGGTCACAAGGATGCTGCAGAGGGGTGGGAGGTTGAGGGAGAGGGAGGGGAGGGAGGGGTAAGGGGTCCAACAAGGCTGCTGCAGAGGGGTGGGAGGGAGGGGGGGTCACAAGGATGCTGCAGAGGGGTAGGAGGCTGAGGGGGAGGGAGGGAGGGGGGGGTCACAAGGATGCTGCAAGAAGGGTGGGGAGGTTGAGGGGGGAGGAGGGGGGGTCACAAGGATGCTGCAGAGGGGTGGGAGGTTGATGGGGGAGGGAGGGGGGTGTAGACATGCCCCAGTGATCACCACTAAACACTCCTCCCTGGTTTACAACCTCCTTCAGTGCCCTTATGAACCCTAATCAATACATAACAGGGGGTGGACAACCATGGGACACTGCAGGGCAGAGAGCACACACACACACACACACACACCACACAACACCAACACACACACAGGAATCAGGTGGTTAACATGGCAGTCTGAGAACTCAGTGTTGTTCTGACGAACCTAAACATCTAAAGGTGTCAAAACCAAACAGGCTGCATAACCCCCTCTCCTCCCTCCTCTTCCTCCCTCCCCCTCTCCTCCCCCTCTTCCTCCTCCTCCCCCCCCCCCCGTTCCCTCCTCTTTCCTCCTCCCCCCCCCCGTTCCCCCCGCCTTCCTCCCTCCTCTTCCTCCCTCCCCCTCTCCTCCCTCCTCTTCCTCCCTCCCTCCTCTTCCTCCTCCCCCCCGTTCCCTCCTCTTCCTCCTCCCCCCCGTTCCCCTCTCCTCCCTCCCCCTCTTCCTCTCCTCCCTCCTCTTCCTTCCTCCCCCTCCCTTCTTCTTCCCCTTCCTCCTCCCCCTCCTTCATTACCCCTCCCCCCCCCTCCCGCCTCCCCCTCCCCCCCTTCCCCTGTAATACTGTGACAACTCTCCAGCCATACATTTTAACCTCCAGGTTTGACAGGATGTGATCAGACCAGTCCTCTGCTTGTGGTGTTGGTGTAGTAATGAAGATGACATTTAAACATGGACTGAATGAGTGTGTTTCCCCAGTCGGGTCGGTCCTCTGGTCGGTGGGCTAAAGTAAACACAGTGATGCCAAAACAGACTGTCTGGTGAAAATATTTACACTGAGCTCCTAACACACACACACACACACACACCACTGAGCCGCCGTGGCCCAGCTTTTGTGGAACTGGTAAACAGAATGTGGAGGAATAATAAATACCTCATCAAGGTTGTGAATTATCGAACAGGGCAACAATAAGAAAGAGATTATAGTCTGATTATCTCTTCATCTGTACCCGTTCCGTCACCCCCTCAAAAGCTGCGATGTTTACGACAGACATTTAGGGGGGGGGGCTCCTAGGGGGGGGGCTCCTAGGGGGGGCTCCTAGGGGGGGGCTCCTAGGGGGGGGGCTCCTAGGGGGGGGCTCCTAGGGGGGGGCTCCTAGGGGGGGCTCCTAGGGGGGGGGCTCCTAGGGGGGTGGGCTCCTAGGGGGGGGCTCCTAGGGGGGGGGCTCCTAGGGGGGGGCTCCTAGGGGGGGGGCTCCTAGGGGGGGGGGGGCTCCTAGGGGGGGCTCCTAGGGGGTGCTCCTAGGGGGGGGCTCCTAGGGGGGGCTCCTAGGGGGGGGCTCCTAGGGGGGGGCTCCTAGGGGGGGCTCCTAGGG
>NW_022262584.1:182650-202650 GCF_002021735.2 Oncorhynchus kisutch | reverse complement strand
CAGACTATCATATACATTACCCTGGTATATAACAGACTGTAATATCATATACATTACCCTGGTATATAACAGACTATCATATACATTACCATGGTATATAACAGACTATCATATACATTACCCTGGTATATAACAGACTGTAATATCATATACATTACCCTGGTATATAACAGACTGTAATATCATATACATTACCCTGGTATATAGCAGACTATCATATACATTACCCTGATATATAACAGACTGTACTATCATATACATTACCCTGGTATATAACAGACTATCATATACATTACCCTGGTATATAACAGACTGTACAATACATTACCCTGGTATATAACAGACTGTAATATCATATACATTACCCTGGTATATAACAGACTATCATATACATTACCATGGTATATAACATACTATCATATACATTACCCTGGTATATAACAGACTATCGTATACATTACCCTGGTATATAACAGACTGTAATATCATATACATTACCCTGGTATTTAACAGACTATCATATACATTACCCTGGTATATACCAGACTATCATATACATTACCCTGGTATATAACAGACTATCATATACATTACCCTGGTATATAACAGACTGTAATATCATATACATTACCCTGATATATAACAGACTGTACTATCATATACATTACCCTGGTATATACCAGACTATCATATACATTACCATGGTATATAACAGACTATCATATACATTACCCTGGTATATAACAGACTGTCATATACATTACCCTGGTATATAACAGACTGTACTATCATATACATTACCCTGGTATATAACAGACTATCATATACATTACCCTGGTATATAACAGACTGTAATATCATATACATTACCCTGGTATATAACAGACTATCATATACATTACCCTGGTATATAACAGACTGTAATATCATATACATTACCCTGGTATATAACAGACTATCATATACATTACCATGGTATATAACAGACTATCATATACATTACCCTGGTATATAACAGACTATCATATACATTACCCTGGTATATAACAGACTGCACTATACATTACCCTGGTATATAACAGACTGTAATATCATATACATTACCCTGGTATATAACAGACTATCATATACATTACCCTGGTATATAACAGACTATCATATACATTACCATGGTATATAACATACTATCATATACATTACCCTGGTATATAACAGACTATCATATACATTACCCTGGTATATAACAGACTATCATATACATTACCCTGATATATAACAGACTGTAATCTCGTCCCTCACTGTGACTACACTATAACAGACTGTAATCTCATCCCTCACTGTGACTACACTATAACAGACTGTAATCTCATCCCTCACTGTGACTACACTATTACAGACTGTAATCTCATCCCTCACTGCGACTACACTATAACAGACTGTAATCTCATCCCTCACTATAACAGACTGTAATCTCATCCCTCACTATAACAGACTGTAATCTCATCCCTCACTATAACAGACTGTAATCTCATCCCTCACTATAACAGACTGTAATCTCATCCCTCACTATAACAGACTGTAATCTCATCCCTCACTATAACAGACTGTAATCTCATCCCTCACTATAACAAACTGTAATCTCATCCCTCTGACCGTTCAGCTGTCGGGTCCTTTATAAGCCTATGTGATTATTCATCACATTTAAAGAGAGGCAGACACTCTTGGACCGAGGGGTGTTTTTAATTCTCTCTCTCTCAGTACGTTCATGAACTCTCTCTCCGGGCCACTCATCTAATCCAGGGGAATTCACAGCTCAGGACCAGACCTCGGCCCAGATCCTTGATCCCTGTTCCCCTCGGCGTTAAAGATATTTTTATACCTTATTCTCTGGGATACTGATTTCCTGGGTCTCTGGCCGGTCTCCCAAAGTAATGGAACAGATAGGGGGGTGGGGAATGGTTAAATGGGGAACGAGGAGGAGGAGGAGGAGGGCCGGGGAGGCAGGGAGAGGAGAGGAGAATGGTTAAACAGGGAACGAGGAGGAGGAGGAGGAGGAGGAGGGCCGAGGAAGCAGGGAGAGGAGAATGGTTAAACAGGGAACGAGGAGGAGGAGGAGGAGGAGGAGGAGGGCCGTGGAAGCAGGGAGAGGAGAGGAGAATGGTTAAACAGGGAACGAGGAGGAGGAGGAAGAGGGCCGTGGAAGCAGGGAGAGGAGAGGAGAATGGTTAAACAGGGAAGGAGGAGGAGGAGGAGGAGGAGGAGGAGGAGGAGGAGGGCCGTGGAAGCAGGGTGAGGAGAGGAGAATGGTTAAACAGGGAACGAGGAGGAGGAGGAGGAGGAGGGCCGAGGAAGCAGGGAGAGGAGAGGGGAATGGTTAAACAGGGAACGAGGAGGAGGAGGAAGAGGGCCGTGGAAGCAGGGAGAGGAGAGGAGAATGGTTAAACAGGGAACGAGGAGGAGGAGGAGGAGGAGGGCCGTGGAAGCAGGGAGAGGAGAGGAGAATTAAACAGGGAACGAGGAGGAGGGGGAGGAGGAGGAGGGCTGTGGAAGCAGGGAGAGGAGAGGAGAATGGTTAAACAGGGAACGAGGAGGAGGAGGAGGAGGAGGAGGAGGGCCGTGGAAGCAGGGAGAGGAGAGGAGAATTAAACAGGGAACGAGGAGGAGGAGGAGGAGGAGGAGGAGGAGGGCCGTGGAAGCAGGGAGAGGAGAGGAGAATTAAACAGGGAAAGCAGGGCTTGTAATTATTCAAACATAAGGTTTTATTGGTGTGGTTCGGGTGAACCCACGGTAAGCAAGGCGAACCACACTTAGGGTTTCCTCCTAAATGGCACTCTATTCCCTGTTTATTGCACTACTTTTGACCAAAACCCCTATGGCCCTATGGGCTCTGGTTAAAAATAGTGCGCTATATAGGGAATAGGGTGCCATTTGAGCCAGCTGGCGGTTCCAGACTGCTACAGCAGATTGAGAGTGGTGGCCTTCATCTGTCCCAGGTCTTTTATAAAGACATAATGACGTTGTAACTTCACCGACACCACAGAGTAACACCGCCACACTCTAATCACAGTCAAAGAGCCTTGTTCCTGATCGGCCAATGATACGGGCTCTTAAACCGTGTACCGCAGGTGCTTTCATTCCTTTCTGTGAGTGAAAGCCGTTAATTATGGCCCGTTTTGAGACCGCGCTTCTCCACTGTAGGGAAGGTTCCTCAGTCTGTCTCCATTTTCCCCGGGAGCCCAGTGGTCTGATCACTCTCTGAAGCTCTCCAAACTTCCTCTCCTCTCTTCCTCACCTCTCCTCCTCTCCTCTCTTCCTCCTCCTCACCTCTCCTCCTCTCCTCTAGGTGCTGATGATGGGGGAACCCTTCTTCGACTGTCAGATTGGCATCGTGGGCGTCCGGGCGCTCTGCCTGAAAGGCATCATGGGAGTGCGGGACTTTGAGGAGAACTTGAACAGACTGGAGGAGGTAAAGAACTAGGCTGATCTTCCTCAACTCTCCTTCCTCAAACCTCCTCTCCTTCCTCAAACCTCCTCTCCTTCCTCCTTCTTCAACCCTCCTCTCCTTCCTCCCTTCCTCAACCATCCTCGCCTTCCTCACCCTCCTCTCCTCTCCTTCCTCACCCTCCTCTCTTCCTCACCCTCCTCTCCTTCCTCAACCTCCTCTCCTTCCTCAACCCCTCCTCTTCTTCCTCACCCTCCTCTCCTTCCTCAACCCTCCTCTCCTTCCTCAACCCTCCTCTCCTTCCTCAACCCTCCTTCCCTTCCTCAAACCATCCTCTCCTTCCTCCCCCTCCTCTCCCTCCTCACCTTCCTCACCCTCCTCTCCTCCTCACCCTCCTCTCCCTTCTCCCCCCTCCCTCTCCCTTCCTCACCCCTCCTCTCCTTCCTCAAACCTCCTCTCCTTCCTCACCTTCCTCTCCTTCCTCACCCTCCTCTCCTTCTTCCCTTCCTCACCATCCTCTCCTTCCTCACCCTCCTCACCATCCTCTCCTTCCTCACCCTCCTCTCCTTCCTCAACCCTCCTCTTCTTCCTCAAGCTTCCTGCCCTTCCTCTCCTCTCCTTCCTCTCCCTCCCTCTCCTCCTCTCCCTCCTCACCCTCCTTCTTCCCTTCCTCAACCATCCTCTCCTTCCTCTCCTCTCCTTCCTCTCCTCTCCTTCCTCTCCTGTAACCTTTACCTCAAACTAACATCTCTTACAGTGAACCTGCAGTGTGGTTTGATTGTTGGTTAAAACTATGACTGTGTCAGTATGTTTCTATACTGTGATTGATTGTCTGTCCTCTCCTCCTCCCAGGATGCAGTGTTCTTCAGCTGTGGAGAGAGTCTGAGCAGTAAAGGCATGACCTACCTGACCAACTCCCTGTTCGACTACCGCTCTCCAGAGAACAACGGGGGTCAGAGCAGAGTTCATCCTGGATGCCACCAATCACAAGGTCAGAACTCACACAGGCCTTATAGTGCACAATTATTATCATGGTATTTACACATGACTGACATCTCCTTTATACTGTATCTGACCTACAGTCTTTACATTAAATATCAACCTGTTAGTCCTCATCAACCTGTTAGTCCTCATCTACCTGTTAGTCCTCATCAACCTGTTAGTCCTCATCGACCTGTTAGTCCTCATCACCATGTTAGTCCTCATCGACCTGTTAGTCCTCATTGACCTGTTAGTCCTCATCAACCTGTTAGTCCTCATCAACCTGTTAGTCCTCATCAACCTGTTAGGGGAAGCTGTCCTCATCAACCTGTTAGTCCTCCTCAACCTGTTAGTCCTCATCAACCTGTTAGTCCTCATCAACCTGTTAGTCCTCATCAACCTGTTAGGGGAAGCTGTCCTCATCAACCTGTTAGTCCTCATCTACCTGTTAGTCCTCATCAACCTGTTAGTCCTCATCGACCTGTTAGTCCTCAACAACATGTTAGTCCTCATCGACCTGTTAGTCCTCAACAACATGTTAGTCCTCATCTACCTGTTAGTCCTCAACAACCTGTTAGTCCTCATCGACCTGTTAGTCCTCAACAACATGTTAGTCCTCATCTACCTGTTAGTCCTCATCAACCTGTTAGGGGAAGCTGTCCTCATCAACCTGTTAGTCCTCATCTACCTGTTAGTCCTCATCAACCTGTTAGTCCTCATCAACCTGTTAGTCCTCATCTACCTGTTAGTCCTCATCTACCTGTTAGTCATCATCAACCTGTTAGTCCTCATCTACCTGTTAGTCATCATCAACCTGTTAGTCCTCATCAACCTGTTAGTCCTCATCAACCTGTTACTCCTCATCGACCTGTTAGTCCTCATCGACCTGTTTTAGCCCTATGCTGACCCCCCCCCTGTCTCTTCAGGCCTGTTTAGCCCTATGCTGACCCCCCCTCCCCCCTCTCTGTCCTGTTGTCTCTTCAGGCCTGTTTAGCCCTATGCTGACCCCCCCTGTCTCTTCAGGCCTGTTTAGCCCTATGCTGACCCCCCCCTGTCTCTTCAGGCCTGTTTAGCCCTATGCTGAACCCCCCCCCCCACCCCTGTCTCTTCAGGCCTGTTTAACCCTATGCTGACCTCCTGTCCTGGTCTGTGTTGACAGGAGACCTACACAGAGATATCAGGCATGCAAGCGCTTTGGGGCCTTCTACATGGATTACCTCTACACAGTGGAGACCAGCAGCACAGGGTAGTGTCTCATTCCTCAGACCAACACAGTCCTCTCTCCCTCTCTCTGTCTGTGTCTCCCTCTCTCTCCTGTCCTCTCTCTGTCTCTCTCCTCCTGTCTCGTCTCTCTAGTCTCTCCTCCTGCCTCTCTCTCATGTCTCCCTCCCTCTCGTCTCTGTCCGTCTCTCCTCTCTCTCTGTCTCTCTCTCGTCTCTCTCTCCTCTCTCTCCTCTCTCTCTCTCTCTCTCTCTCTCTCTCTCTCTCTCTCTCTCTCTCTCTCTCTCTCTCTCTCTCTCTCTCTCTCTCTCTCTCTCTCTCTCTCTCTCCGTCTCTCTCTCCCTCTATCTGTCTCTCTCTCTCTCTCTCTCTCTCTGTCTCTCTCCCTCTCTCTCTCTCTCACCCCATCCTCACCTGGAGGGGATCTGTCACTGTGTTTAGTATGGGACTGACTCGTATTTGACTTTCTCTCCCCGTGAGGCTTGTTCCCCCTGTATTTTACCCCGTAGCTCTTCAGACAGTAATACTCTCTCTGTACCACACAGCTAATTACATGTCAGTCTGACTGACTGGGGCTTTACATTCTTCTGATTCCTCTTCTCTCAGTGAAAGACTGTTCTCTCAGTGAAAGACTGTTCTCTCAGTGAAAGACTGTTTCTCTCAGTGAAAGACTAGACTGTTTCTCTCAGACTGTTTCTTTCAGACTGTTTCTCTCAGACTGTTTCTCTCAGACTGTTTCTCTCAGTGAAAGACTGTTTCTCTCAGTGAAAGACTGTTTCTCTCAGTGAAAGACTGTTTCGACTGTTTCTCTCGGTGAACGACTGTTTCTCTCGGTGAACGACTGTTTTCTCTCGGTGAACGACTGTTTCTCTCGGTGAGCGACTGTTCTCTCGGTGAAAGACTGTTTCTCTCAGTGAACGACTGTTTCTCTCAGTGAACGACTGTTTCTCTCGGTGAACGACTGTTTCTCTCGGTGAACGACTGTTTCTCTCGGTGAACGACTGTTTCTCTCGGTGAACGACTGTTTCTCTCGGTGAACGACTGTTTCTCTCGGTGAACGACTGTTTCTCTCGGTGAACGACTGTTTCTCTCGGTGAACGAATGTTTCTCTCGGTGAACGACTGTTTCTCTCAGACTGTTTCTCTCAGACTGTTTCTCTCAGACTGTTTCTCTCGGTGAAAGACTGTTTCTCTCGGTTGAAAGACTGTTTCTCTCGGTGAAAGACTGTTCTCTCAGTGAAAGACTGTTTCTCTCGGTGAACGACTGTTTCTCTCGGTGAACGACTGTTTCTCTCGGTGAACGACTGTTTCTCTCGGTGAAAGACTGTTTCTCTCGGTGAAAGACTATTTCTCTCAGTGAAAGGCTGTTTCTCTCAGACTGTTTCTCTCAGTGACAGACTGTTTCTCTCGGTGACAGACTGTTTCTCTCGGTGAGAAGACTGTTTCTCTCAGACTGTTTCTCTCAGTGAAAGACTGTTTCTCTCAGTGAAAGACTGTTTCTCTCAGACTGTTTCTCTCAGACTGTTTCTCTCAGACTGTTTCTCTCAGACTGTTTCTCTCAGACTGTTTCTCTCAGTGAAAGACTGTTTTTCTCGGTGAAAGACTGTTTCTCTCAGACTGTTTCTCTCAGACTGTTTCTCTCAGACTGTTTCTCTCAGACTGTTTCTCTCAGACTGTTTCTCTCAGACTGTTTCTCTCAGACTGTTTCTCTCTCAGTGAAAGACTGTTTCTCTCAGTGAAAGACTGTTTCTCTCAGTGAAAGACTGTTTCTCTCAGTGAAAGACTGTTTTCGACTGTTTCTCTCGGTGAACGACTGTTTCTCTCGGTGAATGACTGTTTCTCTCGGTGAGCGACTGTTTCTCTCGGTGAGCGACTGTTTCTCTCGGTGAAAGACTGTTTCTCTCGTGTGAAAGACTGTTTCTCTCGGTGAACGACTGTTTCTCTCGGTGAACGACTGTTTCTCTCGGTGAACGACTGTTTCTCCTCGGTGAACGACTGTTTCTCTCGGTGAGCGACTGTTTCTCTCGGTGAAAGACTGTTTCTCTCGGTGAACGACTGTTTCTCTCGGTGAACGACTGTTTCTCTCGGTGAACGACTGTTTCTCTCGGTGAACGACTGTTTCTCTCAGACTGTTTCTCTCAGTGAAAGACTGTTTTCTCTCAGTGAAAGACTGTTTCTCTCAGTGAAAGACTGTTTCTCTCAAGTGAAAGACTGTTTCGACTGTTTCTCTCGGTGAACGACTGTTTCTCTCGTTGAACGACTGTTTCTCTCGGTGAGCGACTGTTTCTCTCGGTGAAAGACTGTTTCTCTCAGTGAACGACTGTTTCTCTCAGTGAACGACTGTTTCTCTCGGTGAACGACTGTTTCTCTCGGTGAACGACTGTTTCTCTCGGTGAACGACTGTTTCTCTCGGTGAGCGACTGTTTCTCTCTCGGTGAGCGACTGTTTCTCTCGGTGAACGACTGTTTCTCTCGGTGAACGACTGTTTCTCTCGGTGAACGAATGTTTCTCTCGGTGAACGACTGTTTCTCTCAGACTGTTTCTCTCAGACTGTTTCTCTCGGTGAAAGACTGTTTCTCTCGGTGAAAGACTGTTTCTCTCGGTGAAAGACTGTTTCTCTCAGTGAAAGACTGTTTCTCTCGGTGAACGACTGTTTCTCTCGGTGAAAGACTGTTTCTCTCGGTGAAAGACTATTTCTCTCAGTGAAAGGCTGTTTCTCTCAGACTGTTTCTCTCAGTGACAGACTGTTTCTCTCGGTGACAGACTGTTTCTCTCGGTGAAAGACTGTTTCTCTCAGACTGTTTCTCTCAGTGAAAGACTGTTTCTCTCAGTGAAAGACTGTTTCTCTCAGACTGTTTCTCTCAGACTGTTTCTCTCAGACTGTTTCTCTCAGACTGTTTTCTCTCAGTGAAAGACTGTTTCTCTCGGTGAACGACTTTCTCTCAGACTGTTTCTCTCAGACTGTTTCTCTCAGACTGTTTCTCTCAGACTGTTTCTCTCAGACTGTTTCTCTCGGTGAAAGACTGTTTCTCTCGGTGAAAGACTGTTTCTCTCGGTGAAAGACTGTTTCTCTCAGTGAAAGACTGTTTCTCTCGGTGAACGACTGTTTCTCTCGGTGAAAGACTGTTTCTCTCGGTGAAAGACTATTTCTCTCGGTGAACGACTGTTTCTCTCGGTGAAAGACTATTTCTCTCAGTGAAAGGCTGTTTCTCTCAGACTGTTTCTCTCAGTGACAGACTGTTTCTCTCGGTGAAAGACTGTTTCTCTCAGTGAAAGACTGTTTCTCTCAGTGAAAGACTGTTTCTCTCAGACTGTTTCTCTCAGACTGTTTCTCTCAGACTGTTTCTCTCAGACTGTTTCTCTCAGTGAAAGACTGTTTCTCTCAGTGAAAGACTGTTTCTCTCGGTGAACGACTGTTTCTCTCGGTGAACGACTGTTTCTCTCGGTGAAAGACTGTTTCTCTCGGTGAAAGACTGTTTCTGTCGGTGAAAGACTGTTTCTCTCGGTGAACGACTGTTTCTCTCGGTGAAAGACTGTTTCTGTCGGTGAACGACTGTTTCTCTCAGTGAAAGACTGAAGGTCCCATCAACAGGATGAAGAGTCCCCTCTATCAGTTAAAATCAAAACATCCACCTTGTATCATCTGTAGTAGTGGAGGATTTTTAAAACACACGTTTTTTAGAAAAATATGCTTTAAAAGTCAACCCAAATGATCTCAGGTAAAACAGGAAGTTGGAGCACAAGGGTGTAGACCCACACTAACACTGACCCACAGAAACATTGACCCACAGTAACACTGACCCACACTAACACTGACCCACAGAAACATTGACCCACAGTAACACTGACCCACAGTAACACTGACCCACAGTAACACTGACCCACAGTAACACTGACCCACAGTAACACTGACCCACAGTAACACTGACCCACAGTAACATTGACCCACAGTAACACTGACCCACAGTAACACTGACCCACAGTAACATTGACCCACAGTAACACTGACCCACAGTAACACTGACCCACAGTAACATTGACCCATAGTAACACTGATCCACAGTAACATTGACCCACAGTAACACTGACCCACAGTAACACTGACCCACAGTAACATTGACCCACAGTAACACTGACCCACAGTAACACTGACCCACAGTAACACTGACCCACAGTAACACTGACCCACAGTAACATTGACCCACAGTAACATTGACCCACAGTAACACTGACCCACAGTAACACTGACCCACAGTAACATTGACCCACAGTAACACTGACCCACAGTAACACTGACCCACAGTAACACTGACCCACAGTAACATTGACCCACAGTAACATTGACCCATAGTAACATTGACCCACAGTAACACTGACCCACAGTAACACTGACCCACAGTAACACTGACCTACAGTAACATTGACCCACAGTAACACTGACCCACAGTAACACTGACCCACAGTAACACTGACCCACAGTAACACTGACCCACAGTAACATTGACCCACAGTAACACTGACCCACAGTAACACTGACCCACAGTAACACTGACCCACAGTAACACTGACCCACAGTAACATTGATTCAGTTAATGAAGCTGAGCTCTTTAATCAATATGGGGACGATATACAGTCATGGCTAAAACTGAAGGTCACCCCTGATACCATCTACTGTATCTTGCCTATGTTGCTCTGTACCATCACTCATTCATATATCCTTATGTACATATTCCTTATCCCCTTACACTGTGTATAAGACAGTCGTTTTTTTGGGAATTGTTAGCTAGATTACTTGTTGGTTATTACTGCATTGTCGGAACTAGAAGCACAAGCATTTCGCTACACTCGCATTAACATCTGCTAACCATGTGTATGTGCCCAATACATTTGATGTGATTTTTGACAGTTGTTTGTACATATTAGGACGGGTGGATATGTAATCTTCACCTCGACACTATTGACAGATATAAGGTAACCTAATTTAACAAAATGACACTGAATGACTATACTTTACAATCATTTATTCATTAAAAGTCAACAGAAATGCAATTCCATAGTGGGGTTTAAATAAGTGCACCTCTAGATTCAATAGCTGGTGTTTCAACCCCTTTGGCTGAAAGAACTTCCTGTAGACGTTTGTAGAAACCCACTCTGCCCACTCTTCTTCACTGATTCAACTCTGTCGTTTGTAGAAACTGTCTCTTACATCGACTGGGAGGAGTAATGTCTGCTCACTCTTCTTCACTGATTCAACTCTGTTGTTTGTAGAAACTGTCTCTTACATCGACTGGGAGGAGTGATGTCTGCTCACTCTTCTTCACTGATTCAACTCTGTCGTTTGTAGAAACTGTCTCTTACATCGACTGGGAGGAGTGATGTCTGCCCACTCTTCTTCACTGACTCAACTCTGTCGTTTGTAGAAACTGTCTCTTACATCGACTGGGAGGAGTAATGTCTGCTCACTCTTCTTCACTGATTCAACTCTGTCGTTTGTAGAAACTGTCTCTTACATCGACTGGGAGGAGTAATGTCTGCTCACTCTTCTTCACTGATTCAACTCTGTTGTTTGTAGAAACTGTCTCTTACATCGACTGGGAGGAGTGATGTCTGCCCACTCTTCTTCACTGATTCAACTCTGTCGTTTGTAGAAACTGTCTCTTACATCGACTGGGAGGAGTGATGTCTGCCCACTCTTCTTCACTGATTCAACTCTGTCGTTTGTAGAAACTGTCTCTTACATCGACTGGGAGGAGTGATGTCTGCCCACTCTTCTTCACTGATTCAACTCTGTCGTTTGTAGAAACTGTCTCTTACATCGACTGGGAGGAGTAATGTCTGCTCACTCTTCTTCACTGATTCAACTCTGTCGTTTGTAGAAACTGTCTCTTACATCGACTGGGAGGAGTAATGTCTGCTCACTCTTCTTCACTGATTCAACTCTGTTGTTTGTAGAAACTGTCTCTTACATCGACTGGGAGGAGTGATGTCTGCCCACTCTTCTTCACTGATTCAACTCTGTCGTTTGTAGAAACTGTCTCTTACATCGACTGGGAGGAGTGATGTCTGCCCACTCTTCTTCACTGATTCAACTCTGTCGTTTGTAGAAACTGTCTCTTACATCGACTGGGAGGAGTGATGTCTGCCCACTCTTCTTCACTGATTCAACTCTGTCGTTTGTAGAAACTGTCTCTTACATCGACTGGGAGGAGGGATGTCTGCCCACTCTTCTTCACTGATTCAACTCTGTCGTTTGTAGAAACTGTCTCTTACATCGACTGGGAGGAGTGATGTCTGCCCACTCTTCTTCACTGACTCAACTCTGTCGTTTGTAGAAACTGTCTCTTACTTACATCGACTGGGAGGAGTGATGTCTGCCCACTCTTCTTCACTGATTCAACTCTGTCGTTTGTAGAAACTGTCTCTTACATCGACTGGGAGGAGTGATGTCTGCCCGCTCTTCTTCACTGATTCAACTCTGTCGTTTGTAGAAACTGTCTCTTACATCGACTGGGAGGAGTGATGTCTGCCCACTCTTCTTCACAGGATTGAGCTCTGACTCAGTTCCATACCCCTCCATTTGGACAGGATTGGGGTCTATAGACCTACAGAAGGTCACCCTGTCTAATGTTGGTTTATAGACCATGATACTACTATAGACCTTCAGAAGGTCACCCTGTCTAATGTTGGTTTATAGACCATGATACTACTATAGACCTATAGGTCACCCTGTCTGGTGGTTTATAGACCATGATACTACTATAGACCTATAGAAGGTCACCCTGTCTGTTGGTTTATAGACCATGATACCACTATAGACCTATAGAAGGTCACCCTGTTTAATGTTGGTTTATAGACCATGATACTACTATAGACCTACAGAAGTTCACCCTGTCTGTTGGTTTATAGACCATGATACCACTATAGACCTATAGTAGGTCATCCTGTCTAATGTTGGTTTATAGACCATGATACTACTATAGAC
This sequence comes from Oncorhynchus kisutch, assembly GCF_002021735.2. Classification (NCBI taxonomy): domain Eukaryota; kingdom Metazoa; phylum Chordata; class Actinopteri; order Salmoniformes; family Salmonidae; genus Oncorhynchus; species Oncorhynchus kisutch. The sequence continues at coordinate 190,025 of NW_022262584.1, read as the reverse complement.
CTTCAGAAGGTCACCCTGTCTAATGTTGGTTTATAGACCATGATACTACTATAGACCTACAGAAGGTGACCCTGTCTGTTGGTCTATAGACCATGATACTACTATAGACCTATAGAAGGTCACCCTGTCTAATGTTGGTTTATAGACCATGATACTACTATAGACCTATAGAAGGTCACCCTGTCTAATGTTGGTTTATAGACCATGATACTACTATAGACCTTCAGAAGGTCACCCTGTCTAATGTTGGTTTATAGACCATGATACTACTATAGACCTATAGGTCACCCTGTCTGGTGGTTTATAGACCATGATACTACTATAGACCTATAGAAGGTCACCCTGTCTGTTGGTTTATAGACCATGATACCACTATAGACCTATAGAAGGTCACCCTGTTTAATGTTGGTTTATAGACCATGATACTACTATAGACCTACAGAAGTTCACCCTGTCTGTTGGTTTATAGACCATGATACCACTATAGACCTATAGTAGGTCATCCTGTCTAATGTTGGTTTATAGACCATGATACTACTATAGACCTTCAGAAGGTCACCCTGTCTAATGTTGGTTTATAGACCATGATACTACTATAGACCTACAGAAGGTGACCCTGTCTGTTGGTCTATAGACCATGATACTACTATAGACCTATAGAAGGTCACCCTGTCTAATGTTGGTTTATAGACCATGATACTACTATAGACCTATAGAAGGTCACCCTGTCTAATGTTGGTTTATAGACCATGATACTACTATAGACCTACAGAAGGTCACCCTGTCTGTTGGTTTATAGACCATGATACTACTATAGACCTATAGAAGGTCAGCCTGTCTAATGTTGGTTTATAGACCATGATACTACTATAGACCTATAGAAGGTCACCCTGTCTAATGTTGGTTTATAGACCATGATACTACTATAGACCTATAGAAGGTCACCCTGTCTGTTGGTTTATAGACCATGATACCACTATAGACCTATGGAAGGTCATCCTGTCTAATGTTGGTTTATAGACCATGATACTACTATAGACCTTCAGAAGGTCACCCTGTCTAATGTTGGTTTATAGACCATGATACTGTCTCTCTCTGTCCCCCCTGTCTCCCTCTGCCCCCCCCTCCTGTCTCCCTCTGTCCCCCCCTGTCTCCCTCTATCCCCCCCTGTCTCTCTCTGTCCCCCCCGTCTCCCTCTGCCCCCCCCTCCCGTCTCTCTCTGTTCCCCCCCTGTCTCCCTCTATCCCCCCCTGTCTCTCTCTGTCCCCCCCGTCTCTCTCTGTCCCCCCCCTGTCTCTCTCTGTCCTCCCCCCTGTCTCTCTCTGTCCTCCCCCCTGTCTCTCTCTGTCCCCCCCCTCCTGTCTCTCTCTGTCCCCCCCTGTCTCTCTCTGTCCCCCCCTCCTGTCTCTCTCTGTCCCCCCCCCCCACCCCGTCTCTCTGTCCCCCCCCCACCCCGTCGCTCTCTACCCCCCTCCTGCAGCCAGCCCCTGGGTTGTAGTTTCCCCTCCTGTCTCTCTGTCCCCCCCCACCCCGTCTCTCTCTCCCCCCCTCCTGCAGCCAGCCCCTGGGTTGTAGTTTCCCCTCCTGTCTCTCTGTCCCCCCCCCACCCCGTCTCTCTCTCCCCCCCCTCCTGCAGCCAGCCCCTGGGTTGTAGTTTCCCCTCCTGTCTCTCTGTCCCCCCCCACCCCGTCTCTCTCTCCCCCCCTCCTGCAGCCAGCCCCTGGGTTGTAGTTTCCCCTCCTGTCTCTCTGTCCCCCCCCCACCCCGTCTCTCTCTCCCCCCCCTCCTGCAGCCAGCCCCTGGGTTGTAGTTTCCCCTCCTGTCAGCTCAGATAATCCTCTAAATTAAACTAAACATTGATAGTGTCAGTGTGGACTGTCAGACCCGTTGTGATGTGTGGATAAGTGTCATGGTGTCAGGGGGTGGATTAGAGTTGGGTTCATCAATGTGTAATACTTTCCTATCGGTGTTCAGCCTCCGGTGATGAGACCATCCGGTGTCAACCGATCAGATTAGTCACCGACCGTTGCCACAGAACTAGCCTAAACTTTTTAGGTTAAAACGGAACTCGATCCTGTTTTTTCCGAAGTCATCGCAAGTTTTCGCAGACTCGCTATTGACTTCACAGAGAAGTAATGTGATGGTTTCGGGAGGGAGGAATGGGAGATGGTTGTAATTCTTTAAATCCCAGCTAATTTCATCACTCTCCGTCCTTCATCTGATCTAACTGCTGCCACATGGTGTATATTAGTCCTCATCCGCCACAGCCAATAGCAACGCAGACAGGGGAGAGGAAGTGACACGTTTAATCTCCAAAATCAAACAGGAATTTGAACCCCCGATTCATTCAGTGGAACAGGAATTCATGTCTGGCCCTGTGAACCCTCTGAGCACATCCCAAATGGCACCCTATTCCCTATGTAGTGCACTACTTTAGACCAGGACCAAATGGCACCCTGTTCCCTACGTAGTGCACTACTTTAGATTAGGGCCCAATGGCACCCTGTTCCCTACATAGTGCACTACTTTGACCAGAGGCCTATGGGGAATAGGGAGCCATTTGGGACAGAGCCTGTGTGTTCTGACGGTGTTCTGCGCAGTGTTCTGTGTGTTCTGACGGTGTTCTGTGTGTTCTGACGGTGTTCTGTGTGTTCTGGCAGTGTTCTGTGTGTTCTGGCAGTGTTCTGTGTGTTCTGACGGTGTTCTGTGTGTTCTGGCAGTGTTCTGTTTATTCTGACGGTGTTCTGTGTGTTCTGACGGTGTTCTGTGTGTTCTGGCAGTGTTCTGTGTGTTCTGACGGTGTTCTGTGTGTTCTGGCAGTGTTCTGTTTATTCTGACGGTGTTCTGTGTGTTCTGACGGTGTTCTGTGTGGTGTAATGAATGTATGTACATCACATGATGAAATAATGTTAGTCTAGTACCCTCTTCACCTCCGCCCCCTAGTTTTAATGGATCCAGTCTAGTACCCTCTTCTCCTCCTCCCCTAGTTTTAATGGATCCAGTCTAGTACCCTCTTCTCCTCCGCCCCCTAGTTTTAATGGATCCAGTCTAGTACCCTCTTCTCCTCCGCCCCCTAGTTTTAATGGATCCAGTCTAGTACCCTCTTCTCCTCCGCCCCCTAGTTTTAATGGATCCAGTCTAGTACCCTCTTCTCCGCCCCCTAGTTTTAATGGATCCAGTCTAGTACCCTCTTCTCCTCCGCCCCCTAGTTTTAATGGATCCAGTCTAGTACCCTCTTCTCCTCCTCCCCCTAGTTTTAATGGATCCAGTCTAGTACCCTCTTCTCCTCCGCCCCCTAGTTTTAATGGATCCAGTCTAGTACCCTCTTCACCTCCGCCCCCTAGTTTTAATGGATCCAGTCTAGTACCCTCTTCTCCTCCGCCCCCTAGTTTTAATGGATCCAGTCTAGTACCCTCTTCACCTCCGCCCCCTAGTTTTAATGGATCCAGTCTAGTACCCTCTTCACCTCCGCCCCCTAGTTTTAATGGATCCAGTTTAGTCCCCTCTGCCCCTAGTTTTAATGGATCCAGTCTAGTCCCCTCTTCTCCTCCGCCCCCTAGTTTTAATGGATCCAGTTTAGTCCCCTCTTCACCTCCGCCCCCTAGTTTTAATGGATCCAGTTTAGTCCCCTCTTCTCCTCCGCCCCCTAGTTTTAATGGATCCAGTCTAGTCCCCTCTTCTCCTCCGCCCCCTAGTTTTAATGGATCCAGTCTAGTCCCCTCTTCACCTCTGCCCCCTAGTTTTAATGGATCCAGTTTAGTCCCCTCTTCTCCTCCGCCCCCTAGTTTTAATGGATCCAGTTTAGTCCCCTCTTCTCCTCCACCCCCTAGTTTTAATGGATCCAGTTTAGTCCCCTCTTCTCCTCCGCCCCCTAGTTTTAATGGATCCAGTTTAGTCCCCTCTTCTCCTCCGCCCCCTAGTTTTAATGGATCCAGTCTAGTCCCCTCTTCACCTCTGCCCCCTAGTTTTAATGGATCCAGTTTAGTCCCCTCTTCTCCTCCGCCCCCTAGTTTTAATGGATCCAGTTTAGTCCCCTCTTCTCCTCCGCCCCCTAGTTTTAATGGATCCATTTTAGTCCCCTCTTCTCCTCCTCCCCCTAGTTTTAATGGATCCAGTTTAGTCCCCTCTGCCCCTAGTTTTAATGGATCCAGTCTAGTCCCCTCTTCACCTCCGCCCCCTAGTTTTAATGGATCCAGTTTAGTCCCCTCTTCACCTCCGCCCCCTAGTTTTAATGGATGCAGTTTAGTCCCCTCTTCTCCTCCTCCCCCTAGTTTTAATGGATCCAGTTTAGTCCCCTCTTCTCCTCCGCCCCCTAGTTTTAATGGATCCAGTTTAGTCCCCTCTTCTCCTCCGCCCCCTAGTTTTAATGGATCCAGTTTAGTCCCCTCTTCTCCTCCTCCCCCTAGTTTTAATGGATCCAGTTTAGTCCCCTCTTCTCCTCCGCCCCCTAGTTTTAATGGATCCAGTTTAGTCCCCTCTTCACCTCCGCCCCCTAGTTTTAATGGAGCCAGTTTAGTCCCCTCTGCCCCTAGTTTTAATGGATCCAGTTTAGTCCCCTCTTCTCCTCTGCCCCCTAGTTTTAATGGATCCAGTTTAGTCCCCTCTTCACCTCTGCCCCCTAGTTTTAATGGATCCAGTCTAGTCCCCTCTTCTCCTCCGCCCCTAGTTTTAATGGATCCAGTTTAGTCCCCTCTTCTCCTCCGCCCCCTAGTTTTAATGGATCCAGTTGTATAAGAGAGAGGTGGCTGTAAATCATTCTAACAGTGACCTGCGTGTCATCGGTGAATAATGGGACGGCTGAGTGATAGAATGGACATTTGGAATATACATCACATAGAGGGCCGAGGAGAGAGAGAGAGAGAGAGTGTGTGTGTGTGCGCAAACGTGTGTGTAGTGTGTGAGTACGATCATGTGTGTGTGTGTGTGTGTGTGTGGTTATGACCCTCTGTCTCTCTGTCCCAGTGTGTGTGTGGTTCTGACCATCTGTGTCTCTGTCCCAGTGTGTGTGTGGTTCTGACCCTCTGTGTCTCTGTCCCAGTGTGTGTGTGGTTCTGGCTCTCTGTCTCTCTGTCCCAGTGTGTGTGTGGTTCTGACTCTCTGTCTCTCTGTCCCAGTGTGTGTGTGGTTCTGACTCTCTGTCTCTCTGTCCCAGTGTGTGTGTGGTTCTGACCCTCTGTGTCTCTGTCCCAGTGTGTGTGTAGTTCTGACCATCTGTGTCTCTGTCCCAGTGTGTGTGTGGTTCTGACCCTCTGTGTCTCTCTGTCCCAGTGTGTGTAGGGCAGCAGGACTTCACCATGGCGACAGGGCCTAAAGAAGAACCGGTCCCCCCTGTCCAAGAGACGTCTGTCAAGAGGCTGGTGGTCGGACCTCTGGACTTACGGCTCAACAGCAGCGCCGTGCATCGCCTTCTCAAGATGCTGGCCTGCGCCATGGACCACGAGTACCAACCCTACTACAAACCACAACCAGGTAGATACCAACCACAACCAGGTAGATACCAAACACAACCAGGTAGATACCAACCCTACTACAAACCACAACCAGGTAGTTACCAACCACAACCAGGTAGATACCAACCCTACTACCAACCACAACCAGGTAGTTACCAACCACAACCAGGTAGATACCAACCACAACCAGGTAGATACCAACCACAACCAGGTAGATACCAACCCTACTACAAACCACAACCAGGTAGATACCAACCCTACTACAAACCACAACCAGGTAGTTACCAACCACAACCAGGTAGATCACAACCAGGTAGATACCAACCACAACCAGGTAGATACCAACCCTACTACAAACCACAACCAGGTAGTTACCAACCACAACCAGGTAGATACCAACCCTACTACAAACCACAACCAGGTAGTTACCAACCACAACCAGGTAGATACCAACCACAGCCAGGTAGATACCAACCCTACTACAAACCACAACCAGGTAGTTATCAACCACAACCGGGTAGATACCAACCCTACTACAAACCACAACCAGGTAGATACCAACCCTACAACAAACCACAACCAGGTAGATACCAACCACAACCAGGTAGATACCAACCCTACTACCACCCACAACCAGGTAGATACCAACCCTACTACAAACCACATCCAGGTAGATACCAACCACAACCAGGTAGATACCAACCCTACTACAAACCACAACCAGGTAGTTACCAACCACAACCAGGTAGATACCAACCACATCCAGGTAGATACCAACCCTACTACAAACCACAACCAGGTAGATACCAACCCTACTACAAACCACAACCAGGTAGTTACCAACCACAACCAGGTAGATCACAACCAGGTAGATACCAACCACAACCAGGTAGATACCAACCCTACTACCACCCACAACCAGGTAGATACCAACCCTACTACAAACCACATCCAGGTAGATACCAACCACAACCAGGTAGATACCAACCCTACTACAAACCACAACCAGGTAGTTACCAACCACAACCAGGTAGATACCAACCACATCCAGGTAGATACCAACCCTACTACAAACCACAACCAGGTAGTTACCAACCACAACCAGGTAGATACCAACCACAACCAGGTAGATACCAACCCTACTACAAAACACAACCAGGTAGTTACCAACCACAACCAGGTAGATACCAACCACAACCAGGTAGATACCAACCCTACTACAAACCACATCCAGGTAGATACCAACCACATCCAGGTAGATACCAACCACATCCAGGTAGATACCAACCACATCCAGGTAGATACCAACCACAACCAGGTAGATACCAACCACAACCAGGTAGATACCAACCCTACTACAAACCACAACCAGGTAGATACCAACCACAACCAGGTAGATACCAACCACAGCCAGGTAGATACCGACCCTACTACAAACCACAACCAGGTAGATACCAACCCTACTACAAACCACAACCAGGTAGATACCAACCACAACCAGGTAGATACCGACCCTACTACAAACCACAACCAGGTAGATACCACCCTACTACAACCCACTACCAGGTAGATACCAACCCTACTACAGACCACAGCCACGGTAGATACCAACCACAACCATGTAGATACTAACCCTACTACAAACCACAACCAGGTAGATACCAACCACAACCAGGTAGATACCAACCACAGCCAGGTAGATACCGACCCTACTACAAACCACAACCAGGTAGATACCAACCCTACTACAAACCACAACCAGGTAGATACCAACCACAACCAGGTAGATACCGACCCTACTACAAACCACAACCAGGTAGATACCAACCCTACTACAACCCACTACCAGGTAGATACCAACCCTACTACAAACCACAACCAGGTAGATACCAACCACAACCAGGTAGATACCGACCCTACTACAA
>NW_022262584.1:137650-177650 GCF_002021735.2 Oncorhynchus kisutch | reverse complement strand
CTCCATGTTGTTAGACAGTCAGTCCCTGTCCTCCATGTTGTTAGACAGTCAGTCCCTGTCCTCCATGTTGTTAGACAGTCAGTCCCTGTCCTCCATGTTGTTAGACAGTCAGTCCCTGTCCTCCATGTTGTTAGACAGTCAGTCCCTGTCCTCCATGTTGTTAGACAGTCAGTCCCTGTCCTCCATGTTGTTAGACAGTCAGTCCCTGTCCTCCATGTTGTTAGACAGTCAGTCCCTGTCCTCCATGTTGTTAGACAGTCAGTCCCTGTCCTCCATGTGTTAGACAGTCAGTCCCTGTCCTCCATGTTGTTAGACAGTCAGTCCCTGTCCTCCATGTTGTTAGACAGTCAGTCCCTGTCCTCCATGTTGTTAGACAGTCAGTCCCTGTCCTCCATGTTGTTAGACAGTCAGTCCCTGTCCTCCATGTTGTTAGACAGTCAGTCCCTGTCCTCCATGTTGTTAGACAGTCAGTCCCTGTCCTCCATGTTGTTAGACAGTCAGTCCCTGTCCTCCATGTTGTTAGACAGTCAGTCCCTGTCCTCCATGTTGTTAGACAGTCAGTCCCTGTCCTCCATGTTGTTAGACAGTCAGTCCCTGTCCTCCATGTTGTTAGACAGTCAGTCCCTGTCCTCCATGTTGTTAGACAGTCAGTCCCTGTCCTCCATGTTGTTAGACAGTCAGTCCCTGTCCTCCATGTGTAGACAGTCAGTCCCTGTCCTCCATGTTGTTAGACAGTCAGTCCCTGTCCTCCATGTTGTTAGACAGTCAGTCCCTGTCCTCCATGTTGTTAGACAGTCAGTCCCTGTCCTCCATGTTGTTAGACAGTCGGCACCTGTCCTCCATGTTGTTAGACAGTCGGCACCTGTCCTCCATGTTGTTAGACAGTCGGCACCTGTCCTCCATGTTGTTAGACAGTCGGCACCTGTCCTCCATGTTGTTAGACAGTCAGCACCTGTCCTCCATGTTGTTAGACAGTAAACCCCTGTCCTCCATGTTGTTAGACAGTCAGCCCAACAGACAGTAAACCCCTGTCCTCCATGTTGTTAGACAGTCAGCCCAACAGACAGTAAACCCCTGTCCTCCATGTTGTTAGACAGTCAGCCCAACAGACAGTAAACCCCTGTCCTCCATGTTGTTAGACAGTCAGCCCCACAGACAGTAAACCCCTGTCCTCCATGTTGTTAGACAGTCAGCCCCACAGACAGTAAACCCCTGTCCTCCATGTTGTTAGACAGTCAAACAGACAGTAAACCCTGTCCTCCATGTTGTTAGACAGTCAGCCCAACAGACAGTAAACCCCTGTCCTCCATGTTGTTAGACAGTCAGCCCAACACAGTCAGCCCCTGTCCTCCATGTTGTTAGACAGTCAGCCCCACAGACAGTAAACCCCTGTCCTCCATGTTGTTAGACAGTCAGCCCCACAGACAGTAAACCCCTGTCCTCCATGTTGTTAGACAGTCAAACAGACAGTAAACCCCTGTCCTCCATGTTGTTAGACAGTCAGCCCAACAGACAGTAAACCCCTGTCCTCCATGTTGTTAGACAGTCAGCCCAACACAGTCAGCCCCTGTCCTCCATGTTGTTAGACAGTCAGCCCAACAGACAGTCAGCCCCTGTCCTCCATGTTGTTAGACAGTCAGCCCCACAGACAGTAAACCCCTGTCCTCCATGTTGTTACAGTCAGCCCAACAGACAGTAAACCCCTGTCCTCCATGTTGTTAGACAGTCAGCCCAACAGACAGTCAGCCCCTGTCCTCCATGTTGTTAGACAGTCAGCCCAACAGACAGTCAGCCCCTGTCCTCCATGTTGTTAGACAGTCAGCCCAACAGACAGTAAACCCCTGTCCTCCATGTTGTTAGACAGTCAGCCCAACAGACAGTAAACCCCTGTCCTCCATGTTGTTAGACAGTAAACCCCTGTCCTCCATGTTGTTAGACAGTCAGCCCCTGTCCTCCATGTTGTTAGACAGTCAGCCCCTGTCCTCCATGTTGTTAGACAGTCAGCCCAACAGATAGTAAACCCTCCTCAGTCCTCCTTTAGGTGGTTAACGCCAGAGACCTCCGTTTACAGCTCTGTCCTCTCCTTTAGGTGGTTAACACCAGAGACCTCCGTTTACAGCTCTGTCCTCTCCTTTAGGTGGTTAACACCAGAGACCTCCGTTTACAGCTCTGTCCTCTCCTTTAGGTGGTTAACGCCAGAGACCTCCGTTTACAGCTCTGTCCTCTCCTTTAGGTGGTTAACACCAGAGACCTCCGTTTACAGCTCTGTCCTCTCCTTTAGGTGGTTAATGCCAGAGACCTCCGTTTACAGCTCTGTCCTCTCCTTTAGGTGGTTAACGCCAGAGACCTCCGTTTACAGCTCTGTCCTCTCCTTTAGGTGGTTAACGCCAGAGACCTCCGTTTACAGCTCTGTCCTCTCCTTTAGGTGGTTAACGCCAGAGACCTCCGTTTACAGCTCTGTCCTCTCCTTTAGGTGGTTAACACCAGAGACCTCCGTTTACAGCTCTGTCCTCTCCTTTAGGTGGTTAACGCCAGAGACCTCCGTTTACAGCTCTGTCCTCTCCTTTAGGTGGTTAACGCCAGAGACCTCCGTTTACAGCTCTGTCCTCTCCTTTAGGTGGTTAACGCCAGAGACCTCCGTTTACAGCTCTGTCCTCTCCTTTAGGTGGTTAACGCCAGAGACCTCCGTTTACAGCTCTGTCCTCTCCTTTAGAGAACTTGCTAATCTTGTTCTTATTGTGTGTGTTTTCATTTGAATTCTGATTTCTAAATTAAAGACTGGAGATTGTTCATCAGCGTTCTGAAACTAGAAGTAGTTCAACACCATCTATGCATATTATCAGATAGTTGTAGCAGTTCTGGTTAGTTCAACATCATCTAGGATGTATATTATCAGATAGTTGTAGCAGTTCTGGTTAGTTCAACATCATCTATGTCTATTATCAGATAGTTGTAGCAGTTCTGGTTAGTTCAACACCATCTATGTATATTATCAGATAGTTGTAGCAGTTCTGGTTAGTTCAACACCATCTAGGATGTATATTATCATATAGGTGTAGCAGTTCTGGTTAGTTCAACACCATCTATGTATATTATCAGATAGTTGTAGCAGTTCTGGTTAGTTCAACACCATCTAGGATGTATATTATCAGATAGTTGTAGCAGTTCTGGTTAGTTCAACACCATCTAGGATGTATATTATCATATAGGTGTAGCAGTTCTGGTTAGTTCAACACCATCTATGTATATTATCAGATAGTTGTAGCAGTTCTGGTTAGTTCAACATCATCTATGTCTATTATCAGATAGTTGTAGCAGTTCTGGTTAGTTCAACATCATCTATGTATATTATCAGATAGTTGTAGCAGTTCTGGTTAGTTCAACATCATCTATGTCTATTATCAGATAGTTGTAACAGTTCTGGTTAGTTCAACACCATCTAGGATGTATATTATCATATAGGTGTAGCAGTTCTAGTTAGAAGGCTCTTTCTGTTTGTTGTAGGTCTATTTCTAGAGATAAAGATAGATACAGTTAAACAAGTCCTTTTTGAATAGAACAACTTCTACAATTTTAATGTTTTGCTTTGTGATTCTAAAATAGAACAGTAGAGATTCTAGAGTGTTTCTGTCAGCGTTCTGAGGATCCTGTTTAGTCTCCTGGTAGTTTGGCTGAGAGGACAGAGAGGTGTGTTGCTTCCAGTCTGAGTACCACTTCAGATAGCTGTTAATGATGCAGAACTCACCTCGTTCACATTCACCATCTGGTTGTCATTGTATATGCCAATAATAACAGTAGTTTCTAATGAGGAACCATTCCTCACTACCTCTATCTCTCTGTCTCTCTCTGTCTCTCTCTCTCTCTCTCTCTCTCTCTCTCTCTCTCTCTCTCTCTCTCTCTCTCTCTCTCTCTGTCTCTCTCTCTCTGTCTCTGTCTCTGTCTCTCCTCTCTATCTCTGTCTCTCTCCTCTCTCTGTCTCTCTCTCTCTCTGTCTCTCTGTCTCTCTCTGTCTCTCTCTCTCTCTCTGGTCTCTCTCTCTGTCTCTCTCTCTCTCTCTCTCTGGTCCTCTCCCTCTATCTCTGTCTCTCTCTCTCTCTGTCTCTCTCTGTCTCTCTATCTCTCTCTCTCTCTGTCTCTCTCTCTCTCTGTCTCTCTGTCTCTCTCTCTCTCTCTCTCTCTCTGTCTCTCTCTCTCTCTCTCTCTCTCTCTGTCTCTCTCTCTCTCTCTCTGTCTCTCTCTCTCTTGAGCACGCTCAGCAAGGGATGCTTCTGGTACTTGACTTCTTTATGACGTAAAGTATTTCGGTTTGATTTCTAGTTGAACTCCCAGGTCTCAGAGTGGGAAGACTAGACATGTGTTCTCGGGAAGATCTAGATGCCTCCCACTGCCCTGAGAGAGTGCTGTTACTGTGAGTGGTAACCCCCTGATCTTAACCTCTTGGTTAGGAAGCCAGTAATGCTTCTCTGTGGTGCTTTAAAGCCAGGATGTAATGGAGCTGTATCTAATGGACTCTGTCCTGGTCTCTTTCTGGTGTTTTTCTAAGACCTGGGATGTTTGCCAGGCACACTGTCAGTCCTTATCTTACAGCCAGGGTCACAGAGAGGTTAATGTTTGGCCCATGGGTGGTCAGACCTACCCATGCAGACCCATTTAACCTCATAGCCACCTCTCCTGGTCAGACCAGACCTGAGGACCTGAGACTATAGGACCATAGCCACCTCTCCTGGTCAGACAGACCTGAGGGTCTCAGAACCCGGGACTACAGGACCATAGCCACCTCTCCCTGGTCAGACAGACCTGAAGGTCTGGGACTATAGGACCCATAGCCAGCTCTCCTGGTCAGACAGACCTGAGGACCTGGGGACTATAGGACCATAGCCAACTCTCCTGGTCAGACAGACCTGAGGACCTGGGACTATAGGACCATAGCCACCTCTCCTGGTCAGTCAGACCTGAAGGTCTCAGGACCCGGGACTATAGGACCATAGCCACCTCTCCTGGTCAGACAGACCTGAGGACCTGGGACTATAGGACCATAGCCACCTCTCCTTGTCAGACAGACCTGAGGACCTGGGACTATAGGACCATAGCCAGCTCTCCTGGTCAGACAGACCTGAGGACCTGGGACTATAGGACCATAGCCACCTCTCCTTGTCAGACAGACCTGAGGACCTGGGACTATAGGACCATAGCCATCTATCCTGGTCAGACAGGACCTGAGGACCTGGGACCTATAGACCATAGCCACCTCTCCTGGTCAGACAGCCTGAAGGTCTCAGGACTAATACTTAGCCATCTGACTACATTCTGGTCCGGTTTCCCAGATCCATACTAAGCCACTCTGACTACATTCTGGTCCAGTTTCCCAGATCCATACTAAGCCTCTCTGACTACATTCTGGTCCAGTTTCCCAGATCCATACTAAGCCTCTCTGACTACATTCTGGTCCAGTTTCCCAGATCCATACTAAGCCTCTCTGACTACATTCTGGTCCAGTTTCCCAGATCCATACTAAGCCTCTCTGACTAAATTCTGGTCCGGTTTCCCAGATCTATACTTAGCCTGTGTGTATCAGGGCAGGTCTATGTGTATAAGGCCATTCTATGTGTATCAGGGCTGGTCTATGTGTTATCAGGGCAGGTCTATGTGTATCAGGGCAGGTCTATGTGTATCAGGGCAGGTCTATGTGTATCAGGGCAAGTCTATGTGTGTGTAAGGGCAGGTCTGTGTGTATCAGGGCAAGTCTATGTGTGTGTAAGGGCAGGTCTGTGTGTGTAAGGGCAAGGTCTATGTGTATCAGGGCAGGTCTATGTGTATCAGGGCAGGTCTATGTGTATCAGGGCAGGTCTATGTGTATCAGGGCAGGTCTATGTGTATCAGGCAGGTCTATGTGTGTATAAGGGCAGGTCTATGTGTATCAGGGCAGGTCTATGTGTATCAGGGCAGGTCTATGTGTATCAGGGCAGGTCTATGTGTATCAGGGCAGGTCTATGTGTATCAGGGCAGGTCTATGTGTGTATAGGCAGGTCTATGGTATCAGGGCAGGTCTATGTGTATCAGGGCAGGTCTATGTGTATCAGGGCAGGTCTATGTGTGTATCAGGGCAGGTCTATGTGTATCAGGGCAGGTCTATGTGTGTATAAGAGCAGGTCTATGTGTGTATCAGGGCAGGTCTATGTGTATCAGGGCAGGTCTATGTGTATCAGGGCAGGTCTGTGTGTATCAGGGCAGGTCTATGTGTATCAGGGCAGGTCTGTGTGTATCAGGGCAGGTCTGTGTGTATCAGGGCAGGTCTATGTGTATCAGGGCAGGTCTGTGTGTATCAGGGCAGGTCTATGTGTATCAGGGCAGGTCTATGTGTATCAGGGCAGGTCTATGTGTATCAGGGCAGGTCTGTGTGTATCAGGGCAGGTCTATGTGTATCAGGGCAGGTCTATGTGTATCAGGGCAGGTCTGTTTGTATCAGGGCAGGTCTATGTGTATCAGGGCAGGTCTATGTGTATCAGGGCAGGTCTATGTCTATAAGGGCAGGTCTATGTGTATCAGGGCAGGTCTATGTGTGTATCAGGGCAGGTCTGTGTGTATCAGGGCAGGTCTATGTGTATCAGGGCAGGTCTATGTGTATCAGGGCAGGTCTATGTGTATCAGGGCAGGTCTGTGTGTATCAGGGCAGGTCTATGTGTATCAGGGCAGGTCTATGTGTATCAGGGCAGGTCTATGTGTATCAGGGCAGGTCTATGTGTATCAGGGCAGGTCTATGTGTATCAGGGCAGGTCTATGTGTATTAGGGCAGGTCTATGTGTATCAGGGCAGGTCTATGTGTTGTATAAGGGCAGGTCTATGTGTATCAGGGCAGGTTCTATGTGTATCAGGGCAGGTCTATGTGTATCAGGGCAGGTCTATGTGTGTATCAGGGCAGGTCTATGTCTATAAGGGCAGGTCTATGTGTATCAGGGCAGGTCTATGTGTGTATCAGGGCAGGTCTGTGTGTATAAGGGCAGGTCTATGTGTATCAGGGCAGGTCTATGTGTATCAGGGCAGGTCTATGTGTATCAGGGCAGGTCTGTGTGTATCAGGGCAGGTCTATGTGTATCAGGGCAGGTCTAAGTGTATCAGGGCAGGTCTAGGGTCTATGTGTATCAGGGCAGGTCTATGTGTATCAGGGCAGGTCTGTGTGTATCAGGGCAGGTCTAGTGTGTATCAGGGCAGGTCTATGTGTATCAGGGCAGGTCTATGTGTATCAGGGCAGGTCTATGTTGTATCAGGGAGGTCTGTGTGTATCGGGCAGGTCTATGTGTATCAGGGCAGGTCTATGTGTATCAGGGCAGGTCTATGTGTATCAGGGCAGGTCTATGTGTGTATCAGGCAGGTCTATGTGTATCAGGGCAGGTCTATGTGTATCAGGGCAGTCTATGTGTGTATCAGGGCAGGTTCTATGTGTGTATCAGGCAGGTCTATGTGTATCAGGCAGGTCTATGTGTATCAGGGCAGGTCTTGTGTATCAGGGCCCAGGTCGTATGTGTGTATCAGGGAGGTCTTGTGTATCAGGGGCCGGTCTATGTGTATCAGGGCAGTCTATGTGTATCAGGGCAGGTCTATGTGTGTATCAGGGCAGGTCTGTGTGTATCAGGGCAGGTCTATGTGTATCAGGGCAGGTCTATGTGTATCAGGGCAGGTCTATGTGTATCAGGGCAGGTCTGTGTGTAATCAGGGCAGGTCTATGTGTATCAGGGCAGGTCTATGTGTATCAGGCAGGCAAGGGTCTATGTGTATCAGGGCAGGTCTATGTGTATCAGGGCAGGTCTATGTGTATCAGGGCAGGTCTATGTGTGTATCAGGGCAGGTCTGTGTACTTCCTGCTACTACCAGCTGCTGGCCCGTTGCTGTTGTCACAGCTGGACCCAGTCAGAGTCTAATAGAGCTAATACAACATATTAAAGATGGCCGCCTCTAGTCCACATGACGGGTCAAATATTACTGTAGGCGACCCGTACGTAAACACAGTGTGTAACGGGAGCATGGGTAATGAGGCTTGTGATTAATAGGCATGCGGTCAGTCAGAGACACCCTGTTGTGATTGGCTGGTCTGTAATCCTCTCTGTGATTGGCTGGATTACTGAGTCATGGTGTTGGGGTGAAGGCATTCCTGAAGCTGTCAGTAGAACCCGCCACTCTCATATCTAAATATTGACTGGCCTGTAAAATCCTCTCTGTGATTGGCTGGATTACTGAGTCATGGTGTTGGGGTGAAGGCATTCCTGAAGCTGTCAGTAGACCCCGCCCACTAATGACAGGCATTGGTCAGAGTAGGAGTCTGAAGACATGGCTGTTTATGAAAGACTAGATATGAGACAGACTAGCTGATCATTGTTCTCACTCTCTCTCACTGTGTCTCTCTCTCTGTCTCTCTGTTTCTCTCTCTCTCTCTCTCTCTCTCTCTCTCTCTCTCTCTCTCTCTCTCTCTCTCTCTCACTGTGTCTCTCTCTCTCTCTCTCTCACTGTGTCTCTCTCTCTCTCTCTCTCACTGTGTCTCTCTCCTCTCTCTCTCACTGTGTCTCTCTCTCTCTCTCTCTCACTGTGTCTCTCTCTCTCACTGTGTCTCTCTCTCTCTCTCTCTCTTCTCTCTCTCTCTCTCTCTCTCACTGTGTCTGTCTCTCGCTCTCTCTCTCTCTCTCTCTCTCTCTCTCTCTCTCTC
This sequence comes from Oncorhynchus kisutch, assembly GCF_002021735.2. NCBI lineage: Eukaryota > Metazoa > Chordata > Actinopteri > Salmoniformes > Salmonidae > Oncorhynchus > Oncorhynchus kisutch. Next base: position 168,955 of record NW_022262584.1, on the reverse strand, counting down.
GCTCTCTCACTGTCTCTCTGTCTCTCTCTCACTCTCTCTCTCTCCCTCCTCTAGGTCATATTATGTCTATATACTGTGTTGTCTCTCCCTCCTCTAGGTCATATTATGTCTATATACAGTGTTGTCTCTCCCTCCTCTAGGTGTTTGGAGTCCAGGCTGGTTTGACCTGTCTGGACAGTACAGGCGGTTTCCTCCCTCTGTCCCCTCTCATCCCTTCCTTCAGTACAGCCCTCTATGGCAAGCTGCTCCAGATGCCTCAGTACTGGTGAGTACCGCTACTCTGATGTAGTCATGTTTGGAAGTGTTTATGTAGGTATCTTCTACCTGGTGTTCAAGGTGCTTCGGTATGTAGGGGGACAGGAACTCACCTCATCCACTACCAGTGTGGAGAAACCACCTGGGTGATGCCAAGGTTGTTGGCTAGATGGGGTGTTGGCTAGACGGGGTGTGGGCTAGACAGGGTGTTGGCTAGACGGGGTGCTGGCTAGACGGGGTGCGGGCTAGACGGGGTGTGGGCTAGACAGGGTGTTGGCTAGACGGGGTGTGGGCTAGACAGGGTGTGGGCTAGACAGGGTGTGGGCTAGACGGGGTGTGGGCTAGACAGGGTGTGGGCTAGACAGGGTGTGGGCTAGACAGGGTGTGGGCTAGACAGGGTGTGGGCTAGACAGGGTGTGGGCTAGACAGGGTGTGGGCTAGACGGGGTGTGGGCTAGACGGGGTGTGGGCTAGACGGGGTGTGGGCTAGACAGGGTGTGGGCTAGACAGGGTGTGGGCTAGACAGGGTGTGGGCTAGACAGGGTGTGGGCTAGACAGGGTGTGGGCTAGACAGGGTGTGGGCTAGACAGGGTGCTGGCTAGACAGGGTGTGGGCTAGACGAGGTGCTGGCTAGACGGGGTGTGGATGAGCTGCCTGTAGTCTTGGTTTGGGGGATACAGATAGATGGATGAGCTGCCTGTAGTCTTGGTTTGGGGGATACAGATAGATGGATGAGCTGCCTGTAGTCTTGGTTTGGGGAATACAGAGAGATGGATGAGCTGCCTGTAGTCTTGGTTTGGGGAATACAGAGAAATGGATGAGCTGCCTCTAGTCTTGGTTTGGGGGGTACAGAGAGATGGATGAGCTGCCTGTAGTCTTGGTTTGGGAGGTACAGAGAGATGGACTAGCTGCCTGTAGTCTTGGTTTGGGGGGTACAGAGATATGGATGAGCTGCCTGTAGTCTTGGTTTGGGGGGTACAGAGAGATGGATGAGCTGCCTGTAGTCTTGGTTTGGGAGGTACAGAGAGATGGATGAGCTGCCTGTAGTCTTGGTTTGGGAGGTACAGAGAGATGGATGAGCTGCCTGTAGTCTTGGTTTGGGGGGTACAGAGAGATGGATGAGCTGCCTGTAGTCTTGGTTTGGGGGGTACAGAGAGATGGATGAGCTGCCTGTAGTCTTGGTTTGGGAGGTACAGAGAGATGGATGAGCTGCCTGTAGTCTTGGTTTGGGGGGTACAGAGATATGGATGAGCTGCCTGTAGTCTTGGTTTGGGGGGTACAGAGAGATGGATGAGCTGCCTGTAGTCTTGGTTTGGGAGGTACAGAGAGATGGATGAGCTGCCTGTAGTCTTGGTTTGGGAGGTACAGAGAGATGGATGAGCTGCCTGTAGTCTTGGTTTGGGGGGTACAGAGAGATGGATGAGCTGCCTGTAGTCTTGGTTTGGGGGGTACAGAGAGATGGATGAGCTGCCTGTAGTCTTGGTTTGGGAGGTACAGAGAGATGGATGAGCTGCCTGTAGTCTTGGTTTGGGGGGTACAGAGAGATGGATGAGCTGCCTGTAGTCTTGGTTTGGGAGGTACAGAGAGATGGATGAGCTGCCTGTAGTCTTGGTTTGGGGGGTACAGAGAGATGGATGAGCTGCCTGTAGTCTTGGTTTGGGGGGGTACAGAGAGATGGATGAGCTGCCTGTAGTCTTGGTTTGGGGGGTACAGAGAGATGGATGAGCTGCCTGTAGTCTTGGTTTGGGGGGGTACAGAGAGATGGATGAGCTGCCTGTAGTCTTGGTTTGGGGGGGTACAGAGAGATGGATGAGCTGCCTGTAGTCTTGGTTTGGGGGATACAGATAGATGGATGAGCTGCCTGTAGTCTTGGTTTGGGGGGGTACAGAGAGATGGATGAGCTGCCTGTAGTCTTGGTTTGGGGAATACAGAGAGATGGATGATTTATGAGCTGCCTCTAGTCTTGGTTTGGGGGGTACAGAGAGATGGATGAGCTGCCTGTAGTCTTGGTTTGGGGGATACAGATAGATGGATGAGCTGCCTGTAGTCTTGGTTTGGGGGGGTACAGAGAGATGGATGAGCTGCCTGTAGTCTTGGTTTGGGGGGTACAGAGAGATGGATGAGCTGCCTGTAGTCTTGGTTTGGGGGGTACAGAGAGATGGATGAGCTGCCTGTAGTCTTGGTTTGGGGGGGTACAGAGAGATGGATGAGCTGCCTGTAGTCTTGGTTTGGGGGGGTACAGAGAGATGGATGAGCTGCCTGTAGTCTTGGTTTGGGGGGTACAGAGAGATGGATGAGCTGCCTGTAGTCTTGGTTTGGGGGGGTACAGAGAGATGGATGAGCTGCCTGTAGTCTTGGTTTGGGGGGGTACAGAGAGATGGATGAGCTGCCTGTAGTCTTGGTTTGGGGGGGTACAGAGAGATGGATGAGCTGCCTGTAGGCTTGGTTTGGGGGGAAAAACCCAATCACACGGTCATCACATCAGGAAGTGCTGTACCAGTGTCTCAGATGGTTAGGAAATCAACCACAGCATCAAACAAGGTATTTACCATCTAACAGGTCCCTTTATTTAAACCAGATGTGGGAGGCTAGGCTGCAGGCAGGCCTTTGTGGTGCTAGAGGAGAGGGGAGTGGTGGGGGAGAGGGGAGGAGGGGAGAGGAGAGGAGAGGAGAGGGAGGAAGGGAGAGGGGAGAGGGAGAAGGGGAGAGGGGAGGGGAGGCTAGGCTGCAGGCAGGCCTTTGTGGTGCTAGAGGAGAGGGGAGAGGTGGGGGAGAGGGGGAGGAGGGGAGAGGGAGGAGGGGAGAGGGAGGAGAGGAGGGGAAGAGGGGAGAGGAGAGGGGAGGAGGGTAGAAGGGGAGAGGGTAGAAGGGGAGAGGGGAGGCCGCAGGCAGGCCTTTGTGGTGCTAGAGGAGGGGGGAGGGTAGAGGGGGGAGGGTAGAGGGAGGAGGGGAGAGGGAGGAGGGAGAGGGGAGAAGGAGGAGGGGAGAGGGAGGAGGGGTGGGGAAGAGGAGAGGTGGGGGAGAGGAGGGAAGGAGTGGAGAGGATAGGGGGGAGGAGAGGGGAGAGGTGGGGGAGGAGGAGGAGAGTGGGAGAGGAGAGATGGGGGAGAGGAGGGAAGGATGGGAGGGGAGGGGAGAGGGAGAGGGGAGGAGGAGAGGGAGAGGGGAGGAGGAGAGGTGGGGGAGGTGAGGGGGAGGAGTAGAGGGGAGGGAGAGGAGGAGGAGAGTGGGAGAGGAGAGGTGGGGAGGAGAGGGAGAGGGGAGGGGGAGAGGTGGGGGAGGAGAGGGAGAGGAGAGGAGGAGAGGTGGGGAGGTGAGGAGGGAGGAGTAGAGGGGAGGGAGAGGAGGGGAGAGGTGGGAGAGAGGTGGGGAGGAGAGGGGGAGGGAAGGAGCAGAGGGGAGGGAAGGATGAGAGGGGAGAGGTGGGGGAGGTGAGGGGGAGGAGGAGTAGAGGGGAGGGAGAGGAGTAAACATAAACACGGGAGATGAAAGTCTACTGCCTCTGACTGTGTCCTTCACAGAACATCTGGCCCTCCTCTCTCTCACACACACACACACACACACACACCTTGCAGTAATGTAAGTGCGTCTGTTAAGTACTGTAAGTGAGTCTGTTAAAGCTGCTATCCTGGGAATCCATTCTGTTCAATTAGTTTGGCTTTAAACATGTCAGACTCTGAGAGGGCTGCATGTGGTATAGTCTTTTCTCTACAGGCAGGCGGGCAGACAGACAGACAGACAGACAGACAGACAGACAGACAGGCAGACAGACAGACAGACAGGCAGGCAGGCAGACAGACAGACAGACAGACAGGCAGACAGACAGACAGACAGGCAGGCAGACAGACAGACAGAAGACAGACAGACAGACAGACAGACAGACAGACAGACAGACAGACAGCAGTGAGAGAACAGGGAGCCGTCTGAAAGCTGAGGCAGTGAGAACCACAGAGCCTGAGAGGGCTGCATGTGGTATAGTCTTTTCTCTACAGGCAGGCAGGCAGACAGACAGACAGACAGGCAGACAGACAGACAGACAGGCAGACAGACAGGCAGACAGACAGACAGACAGACAGACAGACAGACAGACAGGCAGGCAGGCAGGCAGACAGGCAGACAGGCAGACAGGCAGGCAGGCAGGCAGGCAGGCAGGCAGGCAGGCAGGCAGGCAGGCAGACAGACAGACAGACAGACAGACAGACAGACAGACAGACAGACAGACAGCAGTGAGAGAACAGGGAGCCGTCTGAAAGCTGAGGCAGTGAGAACCACAGAGCCTGGCCCCTATTCCCTCAGCTTTCTATTCTCTCTGGTCCTAATAAGAGACAGGCTGGTTGACTGGTTGACGGGCTGGCTGACTGGTTGGCTGACTGACTGGCTGGTTGGCTGGCTGACTGACTGACTGGTTGGCTGGCTGACTGACTGGCTGGCTAGCTGGTTGGCTGACTGGCTGGCTGGCTGACTGGCTGGCTGACTGGCTGGCTGGCTGGCTGACTGGCTGGTTAGCTGGCTAGCTGGCTGGTTGGCTGGCTGACTGGCTGGTTGGCTGGCTGGCTGGTTAGCTGGCTAGCTGGCTGGTTGGCTGGTTGGCTGTGTGTTTGATCTGCAGGCCGGGTTACTTCTGTACTCTATTCTGGTTCAGAGGGGTTTAGTTGAATGTGGAAGACACATTTCAGTTGAATGCATTAGGTTGTACAAGGTGTGTGTATATATATATATATATATTATATTTATTCCTCCTCTCTGTTCTGCTACTTAAAAGGGGATTCAGATGTCAAATTGTTTTTTGGTTTTCTTTCTGACAATCACTATGTTTCTGATCTCAGGAGTCTGGTGTGAGATCAATGACCTCCTGGAGTTTTAGGCAGGGGAACGCAGGGATCTGATCTCAGGAGTCTGGTGTGAGATCAATGACCTCCTGGAGTTTTAGGCAGGGGAACGCAGGGATCTGATCTCAGGAGTCTGGTGTGAGATCAATGACCTCTAGGGGAACGCAGGGATCTGATCTCAGGAGTCTGGTGTGAGATCAATGACCTCCTGGGGAACGCAGGGATCTGATCTCAGGAGTCTGGTGTGAGATCAATGACCTCCTGGGGAACGCAGGGATCTGATCTCAGGAGTCTGGTGTGAGATCAATGACCTCCTGGGGAACGCAGGGATCTGATCTCAGGAGTCTGGTGTGAGATCAATGACCTCCTGGGGAACGCAGGGATTTGATCTCAGGAGTCTGGTGTGAGATCAATGACCTCCTGGGGAACGCAGGGATCTGATCTCAGGAGTCTGGTGTGAGATCAATGACCTCCAGGGGAACGCAGGGATCTGATCTGTCAGGATTATTTCTGCCTCGTCTTCTTCGTCTGGTTCATTGTAGCGTTGTTTCCCCCAACACGTTGGAGGTCGTAATATATTGATGTTTGTCTTGGGAACGTCTTCAACACGTGACTGTTAAGTGGGGGAGGAGAGGTGGGGGAGAGGAGAGGTGGGGGGAGAGGAGAGGTGGGGGGAGAGGAGAGGTGGGGGAGAGGAGAGGTGGGGGAGAGGAGAGGTGGGGGAGAGGAGAGGTGGGGGGAGAGGAGAGGTGGGGGGAGAGGTGGGGGAGAGGAGAGGAGGGGAGAGGTGGGGGGGAGGGAGAGGTGGGGGGAGAGGAGAGGTGGGGGAGAGGAGAGAGAGGTGGGGGAGAGGAGAGGAGAGGGGGGGAGAGGAGAGGTGGGGGAGAGGAGAGGTGGGGGAGAGGAGAGGTGGGGGAGAGGAGAGGTGGGGGAGAGGAGAGGTGGGGGAGAGAGGAGAGCTGGGGAGAGGAGAGGTGGGGGAGAGGAGAGGAAGGTGGGGGAGAGGAGAGGTGGGGGAGAGGAGGAGAGGGGAGGGGGAGAGGAGAGAGAGGTGGGGGAGAGGAGGAGGTGGGGGAGAGGAGAGGAGAGGTGGGGGAGAGGAGAGGAGAGGTGGGGGAGAGAGAGGAGAGGTGGGGAGAGGAGAGGAGAGGTGGGGGAGAGGAGAGGAGAGGTGGGGGAGAGGAGCGGAGAGGTGGGGGAGAGGAGAGGTGGGGGAAGAGGAGAGAGGTGGGGGAGAGGAGAGGTGGGGGAGAGGAGAGGTGGGGGAGAGGAGAGGTGGGGGGAGAGGAGAGGAGAGGTGGGGAGAGGAGAGGTGGGGGGAGAGGAGAGGAGAGGTGGGGGGAGAGGAGAGGAGAGGTGGGGGGAGAGGAGAGGGGAGGTGGGGGAGAGGAGAGGAGAGGTGGGGGGAGAGGAGAGGTGGGGGAGAGGAGAGGAGAGGTGGGGGAGAGGAGAGGTGGGGGGGAGAGGAGAGGTGGGGGGAGAGGAGAGGTGGGGGGAGAGGAGAGGTGGGGCGGTGGGGGGGGGAGAGGAGAGGTGGGGGAGTCCTCCTTGGAACATGTCATGTTCTGTTTGCTGAAATAAGCAGCTCCTCCAAGCAGCTCCTCCAAGCAGCTCCTCCAAGCAGCTCCTCCAAGCAGCTCCTCCACGCAGCTCCTCCACGCAGCTCCTCCAAGCAGCTCCTCCAAGCAGCTCCTCCAAGCAGCTCCTCCAAGCAGCTCCTCCACGCAGCTCCTCCAAGCAGCTCCTCCAAGCAGCTCCTCCAAGCAGCTCCTCCACGCAGCTCCTCCAAGCAGCTCCTCCAAGCAGCTCCTCCAAGCAGCTCCTCCACGCAGCTCCTCCACGCAGCTCCTCCACGCAGCTCCTCCAAGCAGCTCCTCCACGCAGCTCCTCCACGCAGCTCCTCCACGCAGCTCCTCCACGCAGCTCCTCCAAGCAGCTCCTCCACGCAGCTCCTCCAAGCAGCTCCTCCAAGCAGCTCCTCCAAGCAGCTCCTCCAAGCAGCTCCTCCAAGCAGCTCCTCCAAGCAGCTCCTCCAAGCAGCTCCCTCCAAGCAGCCTGTCACTCCTTCTCTAGGAAATATGGAAAGGAAAGTGAAATCCCAGGCTGTGTGTTTTGGAGGGAAACTTAGCCGTGAGTTCTCAGGTTGCTGTCTCAATCTACGCTCACTTTATGCAGATATACAGAATCAACTTTTCCATTACTAGAGAGATGGAAGATGGATGGGAGGGAATGAGGATGGGTGGGAGGGAATGAGGATGGATGGGAGGGAATGAGGATGGATGGAATGAAGATGGATGGGAGGGAATGAGGATGGATGGGAGGGAATGAGGATGGATGGGAGGGAATGATGATGGATGGGAGGGAATGAGGATGGGATGGAGGGAATGAGGATGGATGGGAGGGAATGAGGATGGATGGAATGAAGATGGATGGGAGGGAATGAGGATGGATGGGAGGGAATGAGGATGGATGGGAGGGAATGAGGATGGATGGGAGGGAATGAGGATGGATGGGAGGGAATGAGGATGGGATGGAGGGAATGAGGATGGATGGGAGGGAATGAGGATGGATGGGAGGGAATGAGGATGGATGTAATGAAGATGGATGGGAGGGAATGAGGATGGATGGGAGGGAATGAGGATGGATGGGAGGGAATGATGATGGATGGGAGGGAATGAGGATGGATGGAGGGAATGAGGATGGATGGAGGGAATGAGGATGGATGGGAGGGAATGAGGATGGATGGGAGGGAATGAGGATGGATGGAGGGAATGAGGATGGATGGATGGAATGAGGATGGATGGAGGGAACGAAGATGGATGGAGGGAACGAAGATGGATGGAGGGAATGAGGATGGATGGAATGAGGATGGATGGAGAGAACGAAGATGGATAGAGGGAGGGAATGAAGATGGATGGATGGAACGAATATGGATGGAGAGAACGAAGATGGATAGAGGGAGGGAATGAAGATGGATGGATGGAATGAAGATGGAAGGAGGGGAACGAAGATGGATGGATGGAACGAAGATGGATGGAGGGAATGAAGATGGAAGGAGGGAACGAAGACTGAGGGAGGGAATGAAGATGGATGGAACGAAGATGGATGGATGGAAGGTAGAAACATATCTGTTGGTTGATTCAGTGTTAACACTGAGTGCTGATGGAAGAGAGGCGAGGAGAGAGAGGGAGATGATGTCACCTCAACAACCCTCTGGAGTGCTGTGTTGGACCATGTGACCATGGAGAGGGGACGTGCCATGTGACCATGGCGATTTGGAGAGGCACAAGCCATCCCCAATAGAGATATATGAAACGTTAGAGAGGTGTTGTAATAGAATTGGTATGACAGAAGCCTATGACACCATGACACCACCAGGACGCCACCAGGACGCCACATGGAGCAGAGAGATTCCCTTCTCACCGCAGGACTCACACACTGGGCCTCGACATGTCATGGCAAGTCAACGATGACACAGGACGCCACCACCAGGACACCACCACCAGGACACCACCACCAAGATGCCACCACCAGGACACCACCACCAGGACACCAGGTTCCTCTCCTTCTCACCGCAGGACTCACACACTGGGCCTGGACATGTCATGGCAGTCAACGATGACACAGGACACCACCACCAGGACGCCACCACCAGGACACCACCACCAGGACACCACCACCAGGACACCACCACCAGGACACCACCACCAGGACACCACCACCAGGACGCCACCACCAGGACGCCACCACCAGGACACCAGGTTCCTCTCCTTCTCACCGCAGGACTCACACACTGGGCCTGGACATGTCATGGCAGTCAACGATGACACAGGACACCACCACCAGGACGCCACCACCAGGACACCACCAGGACGCCACCACCAGGACACCACCACCAGGACACCACCACCAGGACACCACCACCAGGACGCCACCACCAGGACGCCAGTCAACGATGACACAGGACACCACCACCAGGACGCCACCACCAGGACGCCAGTCAACGATGACACAGGACGCCACCACCAGGACACCACCACCAGGACACCACCACCAGGACGCCAGTCAACGATGAAACCGGACGCCACCACCAGGACACCACCACCAGGACGCCACCACCCAGGACACCAGGTTCCTCTCCTTCTCACCGCAGGACTCACACACTGGGCCTGGACATGTCATGGCAGTCAACGATGACACAGGACACCACCACCAGGACGCCACCACCAGGACACCACCAGGACGCCACCACCAGGACACCACCACCAGGACGTCACCAGGACACCACCACCAGGACACCACCACCAGGACACCACCACCAGGACGCCACCACCAGGACACCACCACCAGGACGCCTGTGTCAACGATGACACAGGACGCCACCACCAGGACGCCACCAGGACACCACCACCAGGACACCACCACCAGGACGCCACCACCAGGACGCCACCACCAGGACACCACCACCAGGACGCCTGTGTCAACGATGACACAGGACGCCACCACCAGGACGCCACCAGGACACCACCACCAGGACACCACCACCAGGACGCCACCACCAGGACGCCACCACCAGGACGCCACCACCAGGACGCCACCACCAGGACACCACCACCAGGACACCACCAGGACACCACCACCAGGACACCACCACCAGGACGCCAGTCAACGATGACACAGGACACCACCACCAGGACGCCACCACCAGGACACCACCACCAGGACACCACCACCAGGACGCCACCAGAACACCACCACCAGGACACCACCACCAGGACACCACCACCAGGACGCCACCACCAGGACGCCACCACCAGGACGCCACCACCAGGACGCCACCACCAGGACGCCACCACCAGGACGCCAGTCAACGATGACACAGGACACCACCACCAGGACGCCACCACCAGGACGCCACCACCAGGACGCCACCACCAGGACGCCACCACCAGGACGCCACCACCATGACGCCACCACCAGGACACCACCACCAGGACGTCACCAGGACACCACCACCAGGACACCACCACCAGGACGCCACCACCAGGACGCCACCACCAGGACGCCACCACCAGGACCCCACCACCTGGACGCCACCAGGACACCACCACCAGGACGCCAGTCAACGATGACACAGGACACCACCACCAGGACACCACCACCAGGACGCCAGTCAACGATGACACAGGACACCACCACCAGGACACCACCACCAGGACGCCAGTCAACGATGACACAGGACACCACCACCAGGACACCACCACCAGGACGCCAGTCAACGAATGACACAGAGTAACAGGAAATATATTGATGTTACAGCCATGAAAAGAGCCTCGACCATAAAGCCCTGTCTCTAAAGGTCGTGACCCTGACTGAGGTCTTAATGACACGTGTCAACTGTTAGTCCCAGCAGTAATGCATCTGTCTCTATAGACCTTTCTCTGTCTTGGGACAGCGGTAATTGTGTCTTGGCATCACCAGGGCTAATGTGTAACTGAAAGTGAGCGTTAAGCCCTGGTTAAACAGTAAACTAGCCTAGCTAACCCCCACTCAAGTCAATGAGGTTGAGGTTATTTAGTGGTTTCCATGGAGGGCCTGTAGATAAATAGCCTGGTAGAGAACCGGTAGTTGTAATCAGGTAAATAGGACTGAGTGGTTAGCTCAACATCGTCACTCAGGAATTCTTATCATTCAGCACAGACTCAGAGACGCTGTAGAGTGGCCTCAGAGATAAGCATCGTTCTAATAACCAACCAGCTAACTACCACTGAGTTACCAACCTGCTAACTACCACTGAGGGAGTAACCAACCAGCTAACTACCACTGATAGAGTAACCAATCAGCTAACTACCACTGAGAGAGTAACCAACCAGCTAACAACCACTGAGGGAGTAACCAACCAGCTAACTACCACTGAGAGAGTAACCAACCAGCTAACTACCACTGAGAGAGTAACCAGCCAGCTAACTACCACTGAGAGAGTAACCAACCAGCTAACTACCACTGAGAGAGTAACCAACCAGCTAACCACCACTGAGTTACCAACCAGCTAACTACCACTGAGTTACCAACCTGCTAACTACCACTGAGGGAGTAACCAACCAGCTAACTACCACTGATAGAGTAACCAATCAGCTAACTACCACTGAGAGAGTAACCAACCAGCTAACAACCACTGAGGGAGTAACCAACCAGCTAACTACCACTGAGAGAGTAACCAGCCAGCTAACTCCCACTGAGAGAGTAACCAACCAGCTAACTACCACTGAGAGAGTAACCAACCAGCTAACTACCACTGAGAGAGTAACCAACCAGCTAACCACCACTGAGTTACCAACCAGCTAACTACCACTGAGTTACCAACCTGCTAACTACCACTGAGGGAGTAACCAACCAGCTAACTACCACTGAGAGAGTAACCAACCAGCTAACTACCACTGAGAGAGTAACAAACCAGCTAACTACCACTGAGAGAGTAACCAACCAGCTAACTACCGCTGAGAGAGTAACCAACCAGCTAACTACCGCTGAGAGAGTAACCAACCAGCTAACTACCACTGAGAGAGTAACAAACCAGCTAACTACCACTGAGAGAGTAACAAACCAGCTAACTACCACTGAGAGAGTAACAAACCAGCTAACTACCACTGAGAGAGTAACCAACCAGCTAACTACCACTGAGAGAGTAACCAACCAGCTAACCACCACTGAGAGAGTAACCAACCAGCTAACCACCACTGAGAGAGTAACCAACCAGCTAACCACCGCTGAGGGAGTAACCAACCAGCTAACCACCACTGAGAGAGTAACCAGTAGCACAGCAGTACCAGACAGTACCAGACAGCAGTACCAGACAGTAGTACCAGACAGTAGTACCAGAGCAGTACCAGACAGTAGTACCAGACAACAGTACCAGACAGTAGTACCAGAGCAGTACCAGACAGTAGTACCAGACAGTAGTACCAGACAGTAGTACCAGACAACAGTACCAGACAACAGTACCAGAGCAGTACCAGACAGTAGTACCAGACAACAGTACCATAGCCGTACCATAGCCGTACCAGACAGCAGTACCAGACAGCAGTACCAGACAGCAGTACCAGACAGTAGTACCAGACAGTAGTACCAGACAGTACCAGACAACAGTACCAGAGCCGTACCAGACAGTAGTGCCAGACAGTAGTCCCAGACAGTATCAGACAGCAGTACCAGACATTACCAGAGCAGTACCAGACAGTACCAGACAGTAGTACCAGACAACAGTACCAGACAGTACCAGACAACAGTACCAGAGCCGTACCAGACAGCAGTACCAGACAGTACCAGACAGCAGTACCAGACAACAGTACCAGAGCCGTACCAGACAGCAGTACCAGACAACAGTACCAGACAACAGTACCAGACAGCAGTACCAGACAACAGTACCAGAGCCGTACCAGACAGCCATACTAGACAGTACCAGAGCCGTACCAGACAGTACCAGACAGTAGTACCAGACAACAGTACCAGACAGCAGTACCAGACAGTAGTACCAGACAACAGTACCAGAGCCGTACCAGAGCCGTACCAGACAGTACCAGACAACAGTACCAGAGCCGTACCAGACAGTACCAGACAGCCATACCAGACAGCAGTACCAGACAACAGTACCAGAGCCGTACTAGACAGTACCAGACAGCCGTACCAGACAGTAGTACCAGACAACAGTACCAGAGCCGTACCAGACAACAGTACCAGACAGTAGTACCAGACAACAGTACCAGACAGTACCAGAGCCGTACCAGACAACAGTACCAGACAGTAGTACCAGACAACAGTACCAGACAACAGTACCAGAGCCGTACCAGACAACAGTACCAGAGCAATACCAGACAGCAGTACCAGACAACAGTACCAGACAGTACCAGAGGCGTACCAGACAGTAGTACCAGACAGTACCAGACAACAGAACCAGAGGCGTACCAGACAGCACCAAAGTCAACTTAATGTTTAATGAAAGGCAGCGTCTGGCCCTTCCGACTTCACCGAGACCCCGCCGAGACGACCAATTGGGACGGCTGTTAAACCTGTTAACCCTAATAAAATGGCTGCCTGTAAAATAAATGGAGGGGTTTAGGGGGATTGTGGGGGAAGTTGCCACCTGCATCAATCACACTGCCTGGCGGTTCTCCGGGTAGGAGGCTCGGCCACCTGACAGAAGCACATGGGTCTGGGGGAGCTGGGTCTGGGGAAGGTGGGGCTGGGGGAGCTGGGTCTGGGGAAGGTGGGGCTGGGGGAGCTGGGGCTGGGGGAGCTGTGTCGGGCTGGGGGAACTGGGTATGGGGAAGCTGGGGCTGGGGGGATCTGGGGGAGCTGGAGCTGGGGGAGCTAGGTCTAGGGCTGGGGAGCTGGGGCTGGGGGGGTCTGGGGGAGCTGGAGCTGGGGGAGCTAGGTCTAGGGCTGGGGAGCTGGGGCTGGGGGGGTCTGGGGGAGCTGGAGCTGGGGGAGCTAGGTCTAGGGCTGGGGAGCTGGGGCTGGGGGGGTCTGGGGGAGCTGGAGCTGGGGGAGCTAGGTCTAGGGCTGGGGAGCTGGGGCTGGGGGAGCTGGGTCTGGGGGAGCTAGGGCTGGGGAGCTGGGGCTGGGGGGGTCTGGGGGAGCTGGAGCTGGGGGAGCTAGGTCTAGGGCTGGGGAGCTGGGGCTGGGGGGTCTGGGGGAGCTGGAGCTGGGGGAGCTAGGTCTAGGGCTGGGGAGCTGGGGCTGGGGGGGTCTGGGGGAGCTGGAGCTGGGGGAGCTAGGTCTAGGGCTGGGGAGCTGGGGCTGGGGGAGCTGGGTCTGGGGGAGCTAGGTCTAGGGCTGGGGAGCTGGGGCTGGGGGAGCTGGGTCTGGGGGAGCTAGGTCTGGGGCTGGGGGAGCTGGGGCTGGGGGAGCTAGGTCTGGGGCTGGGGGAGCTGGGGCTGGGGGAGCTAGGTCTGGGGCTGGGGGAGCTGGGTCTGGGGGAGCTAGGTCTGGGGATGGGGGAGCTGGGGCTGGGGGAGCTAGGTCTGGGGCTGGGGGAGCTAGGTCTGGGGCTGGGGGAGCTAGGCCTGGGGCTGGGGGAGCTGGGGCTGGGGGAGCTGGGGATGGGGGAGCTGGAGCTGGGGGAGCTGGGGATGGGTGGAGCTAGGTTTGGGGCTGGGGGAGCTAGGTCTGGGGCTGGAGGAGCTAGGTCTGGGGGAGCTAGGTCTGGGGCTGGGGGAGGTCTGGGGCCTGGGGGAGCTAGGTCTGGGGGAGCTGGGGTCTGGGGGAGCTGGGGTCTGGGGGAGCTGGGGTCTGGGGGAGCTAGGTCTGGGGCCTGGGGGAGCTAGGTCTGGGGGAGCTGGGGTCTGGGGGAGCTAGGTCTGGGTCTGGGAGGCTGGGCCCTTCAACCAGAGTGGTATGTTGTTGCGTCACAGACCATAATTCAGCGCCACACCAGCTTTAATGTGTCGTTTTTAGCCGCTACGAGCCTCACAGAGATGCTTCTGGGGTCCGTTTCCTAAAGCGCCTGGAATTACAGCTGCAGGCTAGAAACATTCTGATGGACGCCACATTCCTCTGGGCGGATTGGAGCTTCACTTTGGGAGAATGACATCTCTTATTATAACGACTTAAAACATTATATTATATTATATAGGCTTAATGTTCTACAGTATCACCTGACTGACTGGTGGAGCTGGCCTGACAGGATAACAGTATCACCTGACTGACTGGTGGAGCTGGCCTGACAGGATAACAGTATCACCTGACTGACTGGTGGAGCTGGCCTGACCTGGCAGGATAACAGTATCACCTGACTGACTGATGGAGCTGACCTGACCTGGCAGGATAACAGTATCACCTGACTGACTGGTGGAGCTGGCCTGACCTGGCAGGATAACAGTATCACCTGACTGACTGGTGGAGCTGGCCTGACCTGGCAGGATAACAGTATCACCTGACTGACTGGTGGAGCTGGCCTGACCTGGCAGGATAACAGTATCACCTGACTGACTGGTGGAGCTGGCCTGACCTGGCAGGATAACAGTATCACCTGACTGACTGGTGGAGCTGGCCTGACCTGGCAGGATAACAGTATCACCTGACTGACTGGTGGAGCTGGCCTGGCAGGATAACAGTATCACCTGACTGACTGGTGGAGCTGGCCTGACCTGGCAGGATAACAGTATCACCTGACTGACTGGTGGAGCTGGCCTGACCTGGCAGGATAACAGTATCACCTGACTGACTGATGGAGCTGGCCTGACCTGGCAGGATAACAGTATCACCTGACTGACTGGTGGAGCTGGCCTGACCTGGCAGGATAACAGTATCACCTGACTGACTGGTGGAGCTGGCCTGGCAGGATAACAGTATCACCTGACTGACTGATGGAGCTGGCCTGACCTGGCAGGATAACAGTATCACCTGACTGACTGGTGGAGCTGGCCTGGCAGGATAACAGTATCACCTGACTGACTGGTGGAGCTGGCCTGACCTGGCAGGATAACAGTATCACCTGACTGACTGGTGGAGCTGGCCTGACCTGGCAGGATAACAGTATCACCTGACTGACTGGTGGAGCTGGCCTGGCAGGATAACAGTATCACCTGACTGACTGGTGGAGCTGGCCTGACCTGGCAGGATAACAGTATCACCTGACTGACTGATGGAGCTGGCCTGACCTGGCAGGATAACAGTATCACCTGACTGACTGATGGAGCTGGCCTGGCAGGATAACAGTATCACCTGACTGACTGATGGAGCTGGCCTGACCTGGCAGGATAACAGTATCACCTGACTGACTGGTGGAGCTGGCCTGACCTGGCAGGATAACAGTATCACCTGACTGACTGGTGGAGCTGGCCTGACCTGGCAGGATAACAGTATCACCTGACTGACTGATGGAGCTGGCCTGACCTGGCAGGATAACAGTATCACCTGACTGACTGGTGGAGCTGGCCTGGCAGGATAACAGTATCACCTGACTGACTGGTGGAGCTGGCCTGACCTGGCAGGATAACAGTATCACCTGACTGACTGATGGAGCTGGCCTGACCTGGCAGGATAACAGTATCACCTGACTGACTGATGGAGCTGGCCTGGCAGGATAACAGTATCACCTGACTGACTGATGGAGCTGGCCTGACCTGGCAGGATAACAGTATCACCTGACTGACTGGTGGAGCTGGCCTGACCTGGCAGGATAACAGTATCACCTGACTGACTGGTGGAGCTGGCCTGACCTGGCAGGATAACAGTATCACCTGACTGACTGATGGAGCTGGCCTGACCTGGCAGGATAACAGTATCACCTGACTGACTGGTGGAGCTGGCCTGACCTGGCAGGATAACAGTATCACCTGACTGACTGGTGGAGCTGGCCTGGCCTGGCAGGATAACAGTATCACCTGACTGACTGGTGGAGCTGGCCTGACCTGGCAGGATAACAGTATCACCTGACTGACTGGTGGAGCTGGCCTGACCTGGCAGGATAACAGTATCACCTGACTGACTGATGGAGCTGGCCTGGCAGGATAACAGTATCACCTGACTGACTGATGGAGCTGGCCTGGCAGGATAACAGTATCACCTGACTGACTGGTGGAGCTGGCCTGGCAGGATAACAGTATCACCTGACTGACTGATGGAGCTGGCCTGACCTGGCAGGATAACAGTATCACCTGACTGACTGGTGGAGCTGGCCTGGCAGGATAACAGTATCACCTGACTGACTGGTGGAGCTGGCCTGACCTGGCAGGATAACAGTATCACCTGACTGACTGGTGGAGCTGGCCTGACCTGGCAGGATAACAGTATCACCTGACTGACTGGTGGAGCTGGCCTGACCTGGCAGGATAACAGTATCACCTGACTGACTGGTGGAGCTGGCCTGGCAGGATAACAGTATCACCTGACTGACTGGTGGAGCTGGCCTGACCTGGCAGGATAACAGTATCACCTGACTGACTGATGGAGCTGGCCTGACCTGGCAGGATAACAGTATCACCTGACTGACTGATGGAGCTGGCCTGGCAGGATAACAGTATCACCTGACTGACTGATGGAGCTGGCCTGACCTGGCAGGATAACAGTATCACCTGACTGACTGGTGGAGCTGGCCTGACCTGGCAGGATAACAGTATCACCTGACTGACTGGTGGAGCTGGCCTGACCTGGCAGGATAACAGTATCACCTGACTGACTGATGGAGCTGGCCTGACCTGGCAGGATAACAGTATCACCTGACTGACTGGTGGAGCTGGCCTGGCAGGATAACAGTATCACCTGACTGACTGGTGGAGCTGGCCTGACCTGGCAGGATAACAGTATCACCTGACTGACTGATGGAGCTGGCCTGACCTGGCAGGATAACAGTATCACCTGACTGACTGATGGAGCTGGCCTGGCAGGATAACAGTATCACCTGACTGACTGATGGAGCTGGCCTGACCTGGCAGGATAACAGTATCACCTGACTGACTGGTGGAGCTGGCCTGACCTGGCAGGATAACAGTATCACCTGACTGACTGGTGGAGCTGGCCTGACCTGGCAGGATAACAGTATCACCTGACTGACTGATGGAGCTGGCCTGACCTGGCAGGATAACAGTATCACCTGACTGACTGGTGGAGCTGGCCTGACCTGGCAGGATAACAGTATCACCTGACTGACTGGTGGAGCTGGCCTGGCCTGGCAGGATAACAGTATCACCTGACTGACTGGTGGAGCTGGCCTGACCTGGCAGGATAACAGTATCACCTGACTGACTGGTGGAGCTGGCCTGACCTGGCAGGATAACAGTATCACCTGACTGACTGATGGAGCTGGCCTGGCAGGATAACAGTATCACCTGACTGACTGATGGAGCTGGCCTGGCAGGATAACAGTATCACCTGACTGACTGGTGGAGCTGGCCTGGCAGGATAACAGTATCACCTGAATGACTGATGGAGCTGGCCTGACCTGGCAGGATAACAGTATCACCTGACTGACTGGTGGAGCTGGCCTGGCAGGATAACAGTATCACCTGACTGACTGGTGGAGCTGGCCTGACCTGGCAGGATAACAGTATCACCTGACTGACTGGTGGAGCTGGCCTGACCTGGCAGGATAACAGTATCACCTGACTGACTGATGGAGCTGGCCTGACCTGGCAGGATAACAGTATCACCTGACTGACTGGTGGAGCTGGCCTGACCTGGCAGGATAACAGTATCACCTGACTGACTGGTGGAGCTGGCCTGACCTGGCAGGATAACAGTATCACCTGACTGACTGATGGAGCTGGCCTGACCTGGCAGGATAACAGTATCACCTGACTGACTGATGGAGCTGGCCTGACCTGGCAGGATAACAGTATCACCTGACTGACTGATGGAGCTGGCCTAGCAGGATAACAGTATCACCTGACTGACTGATGGAGCTGGCCTGACCTGGCAGGATAACAGTATCACCTGACTGACTGGTGGAGCTGGCCTGACCTGGCAGGATAACAGTATCACCTGACTGACTGGTGGAGCTGGCCTGGCAGGATAACAGTATCACCTGACTGACTGGTGGAGCTGGCCTGACCTGGCAGGATAACAGTATCACCTGACTGACTGGTGGAGCTGGCCTGGCAGGATAACAGTATCACCTGACTGACTGGTGGAGCTGGCCTGACCTGGCAGGATAACAGTATCACCTGACTGACTGATGGAGCTGGCCTGACCTGGCAGGATAACAGTATCACCTGACTGACTGATGGAGCTGGCCTGGCAGGATAACAGTATCACCTGACTGACTGATGGAGCTGGCCTGGCAGGATAACAGTATCACCTGACTGACTGGTGGAGCTGGCCTGACCTGGCAGGATAACAGTATCACCTGACTGACTGATGGAGCTGGCCTGGCAGGATAACAGTATCACCTGACTGACTGATGGAGCTGGCCTGGCAGGATAACAGTATCACCTGACTGACTGGTGGAGCTGGCCTGGCAGGATAACAGTATCACCTGACTGACTGATGGAGCTGGCCTGGCAGGATAACAGTATCACCTGACTGACTGATGGAGCTGGCCTGGCAGGATAACAGTATCACCTGACTGACTGGTGGAGCTGGCCTGGCAGGATAACAGTATCACCTGACTGACTGATGGAGCTGGCCTGGCAGGATAACAGTATCACCTGACTGACTGGTGGAGCTGGCCTGGCAGGATAACAGTATCACCTGACTGACTGGTGGAGCTGGCCTGGCAGGATAACAGTATCACCTGACTGACTGGTGGAGCCATGATGGACATATAGTCTACATGGTTTATGTTCCATGATGGACATATAGTCTACATGGTTTATGTTCCATGATGGACATAAAGTCTCCATGGTTTATGTTCCATGATGGACATATAGTCTACATGGTTTATGTTCCATGATGGACATATAGTCTACATGGTTTATGTTCCATGATGGACATAAAGTCTCCATGGTTTATGTTCCATGATGGACATATAGTCTCCATGGTTTATGTTCCATGATGGACATATAGTCTACATGGTTTATGTTCCATGATGGACATAAAGTCTCCATGGTTTATGTTCCATGATGGACATATAGTCTCCATGGTTTATGTTCCATGATGGACATATAGTCTACACGGGGTTTTTACACATCTTAATAATGACAGGAGATGTAATGGCCTACGTCCACTGAGTCGACAAAACATTAAGAACACCTGCTCTTTCCATGACATAGACTGACCAGGTGAATCCAGGTGAGGAGACGGGTTAAAGAAGGATGTTTAAACCTTGAGACAATTGAGACATGGGTTGTGTTCGTGTGCCATTCAGAGGGTGAATGGGAAAGACTACATATTTATGTGCCTTTGAACAGGGGTATGGTAGTAGGTGCCAGGCACACCCATTTGTTTCAAGAACTGCAACGGTGCTGGGTTTTTCACACTCAACAGTTTCCTGTGTGTATGAAGAATGGTCCACCACCCAAAGGACATCTAGCCAACTTGACACAACTGTGGGGGAAGCATTGGAGTCAACATGGGGCAGCATCCCTGTGGAACGCTTTCTACACCTTGTAGACTCCATGTCCCGACAAATTGAGGCTGTTCTGAGGGCATGGGGGGGTACAACTCAATATGAGGAAGGTGTTCTTAATGTTTTGTCACTGTAATATTAAGTGTATATCTGCTCCCTGTTTTGTTGCTCCCAGAGAGAAGTGGAGAGACCAGGTAGAGGACAGAGAGACCAGGTAGAGGACAGAGAGACCAGGTAGAGGACAGAGAGACCAGGTAGAGGACAGAAGAGACCAGGTAGAGGACAGAGAGACCAGGTAGAGGACAGAGAGACCAGGTAGAGGACAGAGGACCAGGTAGAGGACAGAGAGACCAGGTAGAGGACAGAGAGACCAGGTAGAGGACAGAGAGGACCAGGTAGAGGACAGAGAGACCAGGTAGAGGACAGAGAGACCAGGTAGAGGACAGAGAGACCAGGTAGAGGACAGAGAGACCAGGTAGATGACAGAAGACCAGGTAGAGGACAGAGAGACCAGGTAGAGGACAGAGAGACCAGGTAAGGACAGAGAGACCAGGTAGAGGACAGAGAGACCAGGTAGAGGACAGAGAGACCAGGTAGAGGACAGAGAGACCAGGTAGAGGACAGAGAGACAGTAGAGGACAGAGTAGAACCAGGTAGAGGACAGAGCGACCAGGTAGAGGACAGAGCGACCAGGTAGAGGACAGAGAGACCAGGTAGAGTACAGAGAAGACCAGGTAGAGTACAGAGAGACCAGGTAGAGTACAGAGAGACCAGGTAGAGTACAGAGAGACCAGGTAGAGTACAGAGAGACCAGGTAGAGTACAGAGAGACCAGGTAGAGTACAGAGAGACCAGGTAGAGGACAGAGAGACCAGGTAGAGGACAGAGAGACCAGGTAGAGGACAGAGAGACCAGGTAGAGGACAGAGAGACAAGGTAGAGGACAGAGAGACCAGGTAGAGGACAGAGAGATGTGGATAGACCAGGTAGAGGACAGAGAGACCAGGTAGAGGACAGAGAGACCAGGTAGAGGACAGAGAGACCAGGTAGAGGACAGAGAGATGTGGATAGACCAGGTAGAGGACAAAGAGACCAGGTAGAGGACAAAGAGACCAGGTAGAGGGCAGAGAGAAGTGGATAGACCAGGTAGAGGACAAAGAGACCAGGTAGAGGACAGAGAGACCAGGTAGAGGACAGAGAGAAGTGGATAGACAAGGTAGAGGACAAAGAGACCAGGTAGAGGACAGAGAGACCAGGTAGAGAAAGAGAGATGTGGAGAGACCAGGTAGAAGACAGAGAGATGTGGATAGACCAGGTAGAGGGCAGAGAGACCAGGTAGAGGACAAAGAGACCAGGTAGAGGACAGAGAGATGTGGATAGACCAGGTAGAGGACAGAGAGACCAGGTAGAGGACAGAGAGATGTGGATAGACCAGGTAGAGGACAGAGAGACCAGGTAGAGGACAGAGAGACCAGGTAGAGGACAGAGAGATGTGGAGAGACCAGGTAGAGGACAGAGAGATGTGGATAGACCAGGTAGAGGGCAGAGAGACCAGGTAGAGGACAGAGAGATGTGGATAGACCAGGTAGAGGACAGAGAGATGTGGATATACCAGGTTAGAGGACAGATAGATGTGGATAGACCAGTAGAGGACAGAGAGATGTGGAGAGACCAGGTAGAGGACAGAGAGATGTGGATAGACCAGGTAGAGAACAGAGAGACCAGGTAGAGGACAGAGAGATGTGGATAGACCAGGTAGAGAACAGAGAGACCAGGTAGAGGACAGAGAGATGTGGATAGACCAGGTAGAGGACAGAGAGATGTGGAGAGACCAGGTAGAGGACAGAGAGATGTGGATAGACCAGGTAGAGGACAGAGAGATGTGGATAGACCAGGTAGAGGACAGAGAGATGTGGAGAGACAGGTAGAGGACAGAGAGATGTGGATAGACCAGGTAGAGAACAGAAGAGAACAGGTAGAGGACAGAGAGATGTGGATAGACCAGGTAGAGGACAGAGAGATGTGGGATAGACCAGGTAGAGGACAGAGAGATGTGGATATACCAGGTAGAAGACAGAGAGATGTGGATAGACCAGGTAGAGGACCAGTCCATCTAGTCAGTGGAACAGAACAGAGCCATGAATCAGGTTCTGAGACGTTGGAAGAAACGACAGAAAATATTTTTCTCACCAAAATAAAAAAGGAAGGTAAGAATTGGGCGTTGAAATAACTGTGTATTAAAATCTAGGTTACGATGGGAAGTGATGTCATTTACAGTCCTCAGTTAGCACTGTAGTGCAGGAGGTTGAGTTCTGATCACGATGTGTCTGTATAACATCATATTTGTGGTGTGTGTGTGGGGGGGGGGGGGGGGCTGCTTGTTCCCTCCATCTGGTGAGAGGCAGAATAAGGCCGTTAGGATTTATAGTTGACATGGATCAATGGAGGTATTGAGAAGTCTACTGGACAGGAAATGCCGTCAGCGAATGAGGAGCTGGGTTGCGTTGATTTTACGTTTCAGTTAGTTCTGAGAAGCTGGGGCCTTTCTCCTTCTCCTCTCCTTTCCTTTCCTCTCCTCTCCTTTCCTTTCCTTCCTTTTCCTTTCCTTTCCTTTCCTTTCCTCTCCTCTCCTCCTCCTTTCTTCTCTCTCTCTCCTCTCCTTTCTTCTCTCCTCTCTCCTCTCCTCTCCTCTCTCCTCTCCTTTCCTCCTCTCCTCTCTCCTCTCCTTTCTCCTCTCCTTTCTCCTCTCCTTTCTCCTCTCCTCTCCTTTCTCCTCTCCTCTCTTCTCTCCTCCGTTCTCCTCATCCGTTCTCCTCTCCTCTCCTCTCTTCTCCTTTCTCCTCTCCTCTCCTCTCCTCTCCTCTCCTCTCCTCTCTCTCCTCTCCTCTCCTCTCCTCTCCTCTCCTCTCCTCTCCTCTCCTCTCCTCTCTCTCCTCTCCTCTCCTCTCCTCTCATTCCATCTCTCCTCTCCTCTCTCCTCTCCTCTCATTCCCTCTCCTCTCATTCCCTCTCCTCTCCTCTCATTCCCTCCTCCTCTCATTCCCACTCTCTGTCCTCTCCTCTCATTCCCTCTCCTCTCCTCTCCTCTCCTCTCATTCCCTCTCCTCTCCTCTCCTCTCCTCTCCTCTCCTCTCCTCTCCTCTCCTCTCCTCTCCTCTCCTCTCCTCTCCTCTCCTCTCCTCTCCTCTCATTCCTCTCCTCTTCCTCTCCTCTCCTCTCCTCTCCTCCTCTCCTCTCCTTCTCCTCTCTTCTCTTCCTCTCTCCTCTCCTCTCCTCTCCTCTCCTCTCCTCTCCTCTCCTCTCCTCTCCTCTCCGCTCCTCTCCTCTCATTCCCTCTCCTCTCATTCCTCTCCTCTCCTCTCCTCTCATTCCCTCTCCTCTCCTCTCCTCTCCTCTCCTCTCCTCTCCTCTCCTCTCCTCTCCTCTCCTCTTCCTCTCCCTCCTCTCCTCCTCCTCTCCTCTCCTCTCTCCTCTCCTCTCCTCTCCTCTCCTCTCCTCTCATTCCATCTCTCCTCTCCTCTCCTCTCCTCTCATTCCCTCTCCTCTCATTCCCTCTCCTCTCATTCCACTCCTGTCCTCTCCTCTCATTCCCTCTCCTCTCCTCTTCCTCTCATTCCCTCTCCCTATCCTCTCCTCTCATTCCCTCTCCTCTCCTCCTCTCCTCTCCTCTCCTCTCCTCTCCTCTCCTCTCCTCTCCTCTCCTCTCTCTCCTCTCCTCTCCTCTCCTCTCCTCTCCTCTCCTCTCCTCTCCTCTCCTCTCCTCTCCTCTCCTCTCCTCTCATTCCCTCTCCTCTCCTCTCCTTACTCCTCTCCTCTCCTCTCCTCTCCTCTCCTCTCCTCTTCCTCTCCTCTCCTCTCCTCTCCTCTCCTCTCATTCCCTCTCCTCTCCTCTCCTCTCATCCTCCTCCTCCTCTCCTCTCCTCTCCTCCTCTCCTCTCCTCTCCTCTCCTCTCCTCTCCTCTCCTCTCCTCTCCTCTCCTCTCCTCTCCTCTCCTCTCTCCTCTCCTCTCCTCTCATTCCCTCTCCTCTCATTCCCTCTCCTCTCCTCTCCTCTCCTCTCCTCTCCTCTCCTCTCCTCTCCTCTCCTCTCCTCTCCTCTCCTCTCCTCTCCTCTCCACTCGTCTTCAGGAAGGCTACTGCTGCTGCTGTAACTCCCATCAGAGCTCTGTGGCTCATTAAAGGATTATTGGATGGAACATATTTTCTCCTGACTCCTCTTATCCAGAGAGAGAACGGGGCACAGTGGCACCTTTGACTGTAACTATCCCTGTCATGGTCTGTGTCCGTGTTAGGGACTGGGACCATGGTCCCTCTGAAGGGAGTACACCCTCCCCGTCATGGTCTGTGTCCGTGTTAGGGACTGGAACCATGGTCCCTCTGAAGGGAGTACAGACTCCCCGTCATGGTCTGTGTCTGTGTTAGGGACTGGAACCATGGTCCCTCTGAAGGGAGTATAGCCTCCCTGTCATGGTCTGTGTCCGTGTTAGGGACTGGAACCATGGTCCCTCTGAAGGGAGTACAGCCTCCCTGACCATGGCGAGAGGGTTAGGGACCGGAACCATGGTCCCTCTGAAGACGCATCTAAAGAGGAACCGAAACAGGAACTCTCTCTCCCTCCCAGTCACATCTCTGTCTCAGTCGTAAACCACCTCACATCTCTGCGACCCTTGATCCCAACACCCCAGCGTGTTTCCCTTTTTATGCCTGACGCACCACGTCATGGTCATTTTCTCACCCAGCGCTGCTGCAGCTGTCTGCAGACTCTGATTAAAACATCTCCCGCGGTAATCCCTGTGTAATGAACCTCTCTCCTGAGAACGGCGGCTGCAGGGGCCTTGGCTTCAGAGCTGGAGGGATCCAGATGGGAAGGAAGAGAGGAGGGGGAGGGAATGGGGGAGGAGGAGGGGGGAGGAGAGGGTAGGGGCCTGTCTTTGAAGAGTTAGGTCTGTTCAGGAATGATGATTTGAGAAATGCATACTTCATACACCTCTGCCCCTGGTCCAACCACAAACCCCCAACCTCATGCTCCCTACACACAGACTCCTAGAAGTGAACAACTGGCCATAGTAGTGTTAAGATGGACTTACCCATAGTGACTTCCTGTTAGTCCATTCATCTCCAGATAACTAGGTCAGACTACTACATAGAGACTTCCTGTTAGTCCATTCATCTTCAGATAGCTCGGTCAGACTATCACATAGTGACTTCCTGTTAGTCCATTCATCTCCAGATAGCGAGGTCAGACTACCACATAGTGACTTCCTGTTAGTCCATTCATCTTCAGATAGCTAGGTCAGACTACCACATAGTGACTTCCTGTTAGTCCATTCATCTTCAGATAGCTCGGTCAGACTACGACATAGTGACTTCCTGTTAGTCCATTAATCTTCAGATAGCTAGGTCAGACTACCACATAGTGACTTCCTGTTAGTCCATTCATCTCCAGATAGCTAGGTCAGACTACCACATAGTGACTTCCTGTTAGTCCATTCATTTCCAGATAGCGAGGTCAGACTACCACATAGTGACTTCCTGTTAGTCCATTCATCTCCAGATAGCTAGGTCAGACTACCACATAGTGACTTCCTGTTAGTCCATTCATCTCCAGATAGCTCGGTCAGACTACCACATAGTGACTTCCTGTTAGTCCATTCATCTCCAGATAGCTAGGTCAGACTACCACATAGTGACTTTCCTGTTAGTCCATTCATCTTCAGATAGCTAGGTCAGACTACCACATAGTGACTTCCTGTTAGTCCATTCATCTCCAGATAGCTAGGTCTGACTACCACATAGTGACTTCCTGTTAGTCCATTCATCTCCAGATAGCTAGGTCAGACTACCACATAGTGACTTCCTGTTAGTCCATTCATCTCCAGATAGCTAGGTCAGACTACCACATAGTGACTTCCTGTTAGTCCATTCATCTCCAGATAGCTAGGTCAGACTACCACATAGTGACTTCCTGTTAGTCCATTCATTTCCAGATAGCGAGGTCAGACTACCACATAGTGACTTCCTGTTAGTCCATTCATCTCCAGATAGCTAGGTCAGACTACCACATAGTGACTTCCTGTTAGTCCATTCATCTCCAGATAGCTAGGTCTGACTACCACATAGTGACTTCCTGTTAGTCCATTCATCTTCAGAAAGCTAGGTCAGACTACCACATAGTGACTTCCTGTTAGTCCATTCATCTCCAGATAGCTAGGTCTGACTACCACATAGTGACTTCCTGTTAGTCCATTCATCTCCAGATAGATAGGTCAGACTACCACATAGTGGAAATTGTATGGTATTGAACAGCAGGTGGGGTTGTATGGTATTGAACAGCAGGTGGGGTTGTATGGTATTGAACAACAGGTGGGGTTGTATGGTATTGAACAACAGGTGGGGTTGTATGGTAGTGAACAACAGGTGGGGTTGTATAGTATTGAACAACAGGTGGGGTTGTATGGTATTGAACAGCAGGTGGGGTTGTTTGGTATTGAACAGCAGGTGGGGTTGTATGGTATTGAACAGCAGGTGGGGTTGTATGGTATTGAACAACAGGTGGGGTTGTATGGTATTGAACAACAGGTGGGGTTGTATGGTATTGAACAACAGGTGGGGTTGTATGGTATTGAACAACATGTGGGGTTGTATGGTATTGAACAGCAGGTGGGGTATTGAACAACAGGTGGGGTTGTATGGTATTGAACAACAGGTGGGGTTGTATGGTATTGAACAGTAGGTGGGGTTGTATGGTATTGAACAGCAGGTGGGGTATTGAACAACAGGTGGGGTTGTATGGTATTGAACAACAGGTGGGGTTGTATGGTATTGAACAGTAGGTGGGGTTGTATGGTATTGAACAGCAGGTGGGGTATTGAACAACAGGTGGGGTTGTATGGTATTGAACAACAGGTGGGGTTGTATGGTATTGAACAGTAGGTGGGGTTGTATGGTATTGAACAGCAGGTGGGGTATTGAACAACAGGTGGGGTTGTATGGTATTGAACAACAGGTGGGGTTGTTTGGTATTGAACAGCAGGTGGGGTTGTATGGTAGTGAACAACAGGTGGGGTTGTATGGTATTGAACAGTAGGTGGGGTTGTATGGTATTGAACAACAGGTGGGGTTGTATGGTATTGAACAACAGGTGGGGTATTGAACAACAGGTGGGGTTGTATGGTATTGAACAACAGGTGGGGTTGTATGGTATTGAACAACAGGTGGGGTTGTTTGGTATTGAACAACAGGTGGGGTATTGAACAACAGGTGGGGTTGTATGGTATTGAACAGCAGGTGGGGTTGTATGGTATTGAACAACAGGTGGGGTATTGAACAGTAGGTGGGGTTGTATGGTATTGAACAACAGGTGGGGTTGTATGGTATTGAACAGCAGGTGGGGTTGTATGGTATTGAACAACAGGTGGGGTTGTATGGTATTGAACAGCAGGTGGGGTTGTATGGTATTGAACAACAGGTGGGTTGTATGGTATTGAACAACAGGTGGGGTTGTATGGTATTGAACAGCAGGTGGGGTTGTATGGTATTGAACAACAGGTGGGGTGTATGGTATTGAACAACATGTGGGGTATTGAACAACAGGTGGGGTTGTATGGTATTGAACAACAGGTGGGGTATTGAACAACATGTGGGGTTGTATGGTATTGAACAACAGGTGGGGTTGTATGGTATTGAACAGCAGGTGGGGTATTGAACAACAGGTGGGGTTGCATGGTATTGCACAACAGGTGGGGTTGTATGGTATTGAACAACAGGTGGGGGTTGTATGGTATTGAAACAACATGTGGGGTTGTATGGTACTGAACAGCAGGTGGGGTTGTATGGTAGTGAACAGCAGGTGGGGTTGTATGGTATTGAACAACAGGTGGGGTTGCATGGTATTGCACAACAGGTGGGGTTGTATGGTATTGCACACAGGTGGGGGTTGTATGGTATTGAACACAGGTGGGGTTGTATGGTATTGAACAGCAGGTGGTGTTGTATGGTGTTGAACACAGGTGGGGTTGTATGTATTGAACAGCAGGTGGGGTATTGAACAACAGGTGGGGTTGTATGGTATTGAACAACAGGTGGGGTATTGAACAACAGGTGGGGTTGTATGTATTGAACAACAGGTGGGTTGTATGGTATTGAACAACAGGTGGGGTTGTATGGTATTGAACATCAGGTGGGGTTGTGTGGTATTGTAACAGCAGGTGGGGTTGTGTGGTATTGAACAACAGGTGGGGTTGTATGGTATTGAACAACAGGTGAGGTTGTATGGTATTGACAACATGTGGGGTTGTATGGTATTGAACAGCAGGTGGGTTGTATGGGTATTGAACAGTAGTGGTGTTGTATGGTATTGAACAACAGGTGGGGGTTGTATAGTATTGAACAACAGGTGGGGTTGTATGGTATTGAACAACAGGTGGGGTTGTATGGTAGTGAACAGCAGGTGGGGGTATGAACAACAGGTGGGGTTGTATGGTATTGGAACAACAGGTGGGGTTGTAATGGTATTGAACAGCAGGTGGGGTTGTATGGGTATTGAACAACAGGTGGGGTACTGAACAGCTGAGTCTGTCTCTCTGACGGGGGTGTTAGCTCATCTCCCTCTCTCACCCTCGCTCTCGCTCTCTACTGTACCACCAAGTGGTGTACCTCCTCCCTGCTCCTCCTCCTCCTCCTCCTCCCTGCCTGGTGCTCCCCGTTCCTCCTCCTCCCTGCCTGGTGCTTCCTGCTCCTCCTCCCAGTTCCTCCTCCTCCTCCTCCCTGTCTGGTGCTCCCCGTTCCTCCTCCTCCTCCCTGTCTGGTGCCTCCTGCTCCTCCTCCCAGTTCCTCCTCCTCCTCCTCCCTGTCTGGTGCTCCCCGTTCCTCCTCCTCCCTCTCTGGTGCTTCCTGCTCCTCCTCCTCCTCCTCCTCTTCCTCCCTGTCTGGTGCTCCCCGTTCCTCCTCCTCCTCCTCCCTGTCTGGTGCTCCCTGTTCCTCCTCCTCCTCCCTGTCTGGTGCTCCCCGTTCTTCCTCCTCCTCCTCCCTGTCTGGTGCTC
The DNA here is from genome assembly GCF_002021735.2 of Oncorhynchus kisutch. NCBI lineage: Eukaryota > Metazoa > Chordata > Actinopteri > Salmoniformes > Salmonidae > Oncorhynchus > Oncorhynchus kisutch. Next base: position 139,829 of record NW_022262584.1, on the reverse strand, counting down.
CCTGTTCCTCCTCCTCCTCCCTGTCTGGTGCTCCCTGTTCCTCCTCCTCCTCCCTGTCTGGTGCTCCCCGTTCCTCCTCCTCTTCCCTTCTGGTGCTCCCTGTTTCCTCCTCCTCCTCCCTGTCTGGTGCTCCCTGTTCCTCCTCCTCCCTGTCTGGTGCTCCCTGTTCCTCCTCCTCCTCCCTGTCTGGTGCTCCCTGTTCCTCCCTCCGCCTCCTCCCTGTCTGGTGCTCCCCTGTTCCTTCCTCCTCCTCCTCCCTGTCTGGTGCTCCCTGTTCCTCCTCCCTGTCTGGTGCTCCCTGTTCCTCCTCCTCCTCCCTGTCTGGTGCTCCCTGTTCCTCCTCCTCCCTGTCTGGTGCTCCCTGTTCCTCCTCATCCTCCCTGTCTGGTGCTCCCCGTTCCTCCTCCTCTTCCCTGCCTGGTGCTCCCCGTTCCTCCTCCTCCTCCCTGTCTGGTGCTCCCTGTTCCTCCTCCTCCTCCCTGTCTGGTGCTCCCCGTTCCTCCTCCTCCTCCCTGTCTGGTGCTCCCTGCTCCTCCTCCCTGTTCCTCCTCCTCCCTGTCTGGTGCTCCCTGCTCCTCCTCCCTGTTCTCCTCCTCCCTCCTCCTCCCTGTCTGGTGCTCCCTGCTCCTCCTCCCTGTTCCTCCTCCTCCTCCTCCCTGTCTGGTGCTCCCTGCTCCTCCTCCCTGTTCATATCAGAATGGTTCTGTCCATTACTCAGTGTTCTGTACCATGTTGGATCCAGATCAGAATGTTCTGCTGTCCATTACTCAGGGTTTCTGGTACCATGTTGGATCCATATCAGAATGTTCTGTCCATTACTCAGTGTTCTGGTACCATGTTGGATCCATATCAGAATGGTTCTGTCCATTACTCAGTGTTCTGGTACCATGTTGGATCCATATCAGAATGGTTCTGTCCATTACTCAGTGTTCTGGTACCATGTTGATCCATATCAGAATGGTTCTGTCATTACTTACCAGTGTTCTGGTACCCATTTGGATCCATATCAGAATGGTTCTGTCCATTACTCAGTGTTCTGGTACCAGTGTGGATCCATATCAGAATGGTTCTGTCCATTACTCAGTGTTCTGGTACCATGTTGGATCCATATCAAAGAAATGTTCTGGTCCATTACTTAGTGTTCTGGTACCATGTTGGATCATATCAAGAATGGTTCTGGTCCATTACTCAGTGTTCTGGGTACCCATGTTGGATCCATTCCAGAATGGTTTCTGTCCAATTAACTCAAGTGGTTTCTGGTAACCATGTTGGAGGATCCATAATCAGAATGGTTCTGGTCCATTACTCAGTGTTCTGGTAACCATGTTGGGATCATATCAGAAGGGTTGTCTGTCCATTACTCAGTGGGCTGTACTTATATTACTGTTTTGTTGACGACCCTTTAATCTCATCCTCTCCTCTCCTCAGTCTCCCAAGTCCCTAGTCTGCCCTCTCCTCCCAGTCCCAAGTCTCCTCTCTCCTTCCAGATCCAAGTCTCCTCTCCCTTCCCAGTCCCAAGTCCCTCTCTCCCTTGCCAGTCCCAGTCGCCTCTCCTCTCCCAGTCCAAGTTCTCCTCTCCCTCTCCCTTCCCAGTCCCCAAGCTCCTCTCCCAGTCCCAAGTCTCCTCTCCTCTCCCTTCCCAGTCCCAAGTCTCCTCTCCTCTCCCTTCCAGTCCAAGTCTCCTCTCCCTTCCCAGTCCCAAGTCTCCTCTCTCTCCCTTCCCAGTCCCAAGTCTCCTCTCCTCCCTTCCCAGTCCCAAGTCTCCTCTCCTCTCCAGTCCCAAGTCTCCTCTCCTCTCCTCTCCCTTCCCATCCCAAGTCTCCTCTCCTCTCCCTTCCCAGTCCCAAGTCTCCTCTCCTCTCCTTCCCAGTCCCAAGTCTCCTCTCCCTCTCCCCAGTCCCAAGTCTCCTCTCCTCTCCCTTCCCAGTCCCAAAGTCTCCTCTCCTCTCCCTTCCCAGTCCAAGTCTCCTCTCCTCTCCCTTCCCAGTCCCAAGTCTCCTCTCCCTTCCCAGTCCCAAGTCTCCTCTCCTCTCCTCTCCTCCTCTCCTCTCCTCTCCTCTCCTCTCCTCTCTCTCCTCTCCTCTCCTCTCCTCTCCTCTCTCTCCTCTCCTCTCCTCTCCTCTCCTCGCCTCTCCCTTCCCAGTCCCAAGCACTCTTCTAACCCTCACCCTCTCCTCTC
>NW_022262584.1:126830-137550 GCF_002021735.2 Oncorhynchus kisutch | reverse complement strand
CTCCTCTCCTCTCCTCTCCTCTATCCATCATCCTCTCCTCTCCTTTAGCCTCTCTCTCCTCATCCTCTCCCCTTCCCAGTCCCAAGCCACTCTTCGTAACCCACTCACTCTCTCTTCTCCTCTCTCGTACTTTTCTCCCTCTCCCCAGGACAAAGCTCTCGTCAGTTCCTGTGATGAACAGAGTGCCATTTTTGCAGCTGCCCAATTCACGGTGCAGGCCACGCGTCCCCAGACCCTGCTCCTCAGGCCATGCTGCAGAGCTGGACCCACAGCCTGGGAGACGGTTCCTCCCCTGGGGTCAACGAGGGCCCTGCTCAGCCATGTCTACACAGCACCAGGTAACTGCACACTGTTATTACCACTGTGTTTCATGTCCTCCTCCGAGGGCTGCTCCCTTCTCCTTCCTCCTACTGGTACACCTGCTCCACACACACACACACACACACACACACACACACACACACACTAACACACACACACACACACACACACAGACACACACACACCACACACACACACACACACACACACACACACACAGACACACACACACACATACACACACACACCACACACACACACACACACACACACACACACATACACACACACACACACACACACACACATACACACACACACACACACACACACACTCACACACACAGACACACACACACACACACACACCACACACACACACACACACACACACACACACACACACACACACACACACACACACACACACACACAGACATACACATACACACAGAGGAAGGGGGGATCATGTTGGAGACTACTCCTAGGCAGTGAGAGTGATTTAGTGCTCATTAGTGCTCATGTCTAGTAGGAGTCAACAGATCATTACTCATCACCTGTAAAACCCACATACAGTGTTATTCATCAAACAGTATCACATAAAACCTGACACTTATAAATACTGTTGTTCCTGGTTCAGCTGGTTCTGGTATAACCCACCAACTAGATATGGACCATCTTTTTATTTATTTATTTATTACCTTTATTTAACCAGGTAGGCTAGTTGAGAACACCTTTATTAACCAGGTAGGTCTAGTTGAGAACACCTTTATTTAACCAGGTAGGCTAGTTGAGAACACCTTTATTTAACCAGGTAGGCTAGTTGAGAACACCTTTATTTAACCAGGTAGGCCTAGTTGAGAACACCTTTATTTAACCAGGTAGGCTAGTTGAGAACACCTTTATTTAACCAGGTGGGCTAGTTGAGAACACCTTTATTTAACCAGGTAGGCTAGTTGAGAACACCTTTATTTAACCAGGTAGGCTAGTTGAGAACACCTTTATTTAACCAGGTAGGCAAGTTGAGAACAAGTTCTCATTTACAATTGCGACCTGGCCAAGATAAAGCAAAGCAGTTCGACAGATAAAATGACACAGAGTTACACATGGAGTAAAACAAACATACAGTCAATAATGCAGTATAAACAAGTCTATATACAATGTGAGCAAATGAGGGTGAGAAGGGAGGTAAAGGCAAAAAAAGGCCATGATGGCAAAGTAAGTACAATATAGCAAGTAAAATACTGGAATGGTAGTTTTGCAATGGAAGAATGTGCAAAGTAGAAATAAAAATAATGGGGTGCAAAGGAGCAAAATAAATAAATTAATTAAAATTAAATACAGTTGGGAAAGAGGTAGTTGTTTGGGCTAAATTATAGGTGGGCTATGTACAGGTGCAGTAATCTGTGAGCTGCTCTGACAGTTGGTGCTTAAAGCTAGTGAGGGAGATAAGTGTTTCCAGTTTCAGAGATTTTTGTAGTTCGTTCCAGTTCATTGGCAGCAGAGAACTGGAAGGAGAGGCGGCCAAAGAAAGAATTCAGCTGGTTCTGGTATAACCCACCAACTAGATAATGGACCATCTAGTTCAGCTGGTTCTGGTATAACCCACCAACTAGATATGGACCATCTAGTTCAGCTGGTTCTGGTATAACCACCAACTAGATATGGACCATCTAGTTCAGCTGGTTCTGGTATAACCCACCAACTAGATATGGACCATCTAGTTCAGCTGGTTCTGGTATAACCCACCAACTAGATATGGACCAGCTGGTTCTGGTATAACCCACCAACTAGATATGGACCATCTAGTTCAGCTGGTTCTGGTATAACCCACCAACTAGATATGGACCATCTAGTTCAGCTGGTTCTGGTATAATCCACCAACTAGATATGGACCATCTAGTTCAGCTGGTTCTGGTATAATCCACCAACTAGATATGGACCATCTAGTTCAGCTGGTTCTGGTATAATCCACCAACTAGATATGGACATCTAGTTCAAGCTGGTTTCTGGTTATAACAGTAACCACACCATCCAGATATGGACCATCTAGATCAGCAGGTTCTGTTGTAACGTTACACACCCATCCAGATATGGACCATCTAGAATCAGCAGGTTCTGTTGTAACAGTTACACACAATTCCAGATATGGACCATCTAGATCAGCAGGTTCTGTTTGTAACAGTTACACACCATCCAGATATGGACCATCTAGATCAGCAGGTTCTGTTGTAACAGTAACACACCATCCAGATATGGACCATCTAGATCAGCAGGTTCTGTTGTAACAGTTACACACCATCCAGATATGGACCATCTAGATCAGCAGGTTCTGTTGTAACAGTAACACACCATCCAGATATGGACCATCTAGATCAGCAGGTTCTTTGTAACAGTTACACACCATCCAGATATGGACCATCTAGATCAGCAGGTTCTGTTGTAACAGTAACACACCATCCAGATATGGACCATCTAGATCAGCAGGTTCTGTTGTAACAGTAACACACCATCCAGATATGGACCATCTAGATCAGCTGGTTCTGGTATAACCCACCATCCAGATATGGACCATCTAGATCAGCATCTCTCTGTGTGTCTCGTTGTCCATTAAAGCCAGTCGACCTGCTTGCTGCAGGACGTTATGCTGAATATAATCTGACGTGGGGTTTAGCAGATGCTCTTATCCAGAGACACAGAAGCAGCGAGGTTTTGACGTGTCTTTGCTCAAGGGCACATCGACTGATTCCCCCCCCCCCCCCGCCCCCCCCACCCACCCCACCAATTTATTCATGAGCCTTTTGTGAATGACCTCATTACTGCGTTTTAAAGAGACAGAGCACATTTGTATTAACGGAGACGTTGCTACTTCTGTTGTTGATCAGCACCAGGAGTCCCACATGGGAAGGAAAACAGGACCGTCTGTAGCCTCATGAAATCAGACTAAATCAGCTGAGTGACTCTATGCCTTCACACAGTCCTATTGGATAACAGGCCTTCACCACAGTCCAGGCCTTCACACAGTCCTATTGAATAACAGGCCTTCACACAGTCCAGGCCTTCACACAGTCCTATTGAATAACAGGCCTTCACACACAGTCCTATTGAATAACAGGCCTTCACACAGTCCTATTGGATAACAGGCCTTCACACAGTCCAGGCCTTCACACAGTCCTATTGAATAACAGGCCTTCACACAGTCCAGGCCTTCACACAGTCCTATTGAATAACAGGCCTTCACACACAGTCCTATTGAATAACAGGCCTTCACACAGTCCTATTGGATAACAGGCCTTCACACAGTCCTATTGAATAACATGCCTTCACACAGTCCAGGCCTTCACACAGTCCTATTGAATAACAGGCCTTCACACAGTCCAGGCCTTCACACAGTCCTGTTGAATAACAGGCCTTCACACAGTCCTATTGAATAACAGGCCTTCACACAGTCCAGGCCTCACACAGTCCTATTGAATAACAGGCCTTCACACAGTCCTATTGGATAACAGGCCTTCACACAGTCCAGGCCTTCACACAGTCCTATTGGATAACAGGCCTTCACACAGTCCTATTGAATAACATGCCTTCACACAGTCCTATTGAATAACAGTATCGTTTTGGTATCGTGATGGTATCATTTTGGTATCGTGATGGTATCATTTTGGTATCGTGATGGCATCGTTTTGATATCGTTTTGGTATCGGGATGGTATCGTGATGGTATCATTTTGGTATCATGATGGCATCGTGATGGTATAATGTTGGTATCGTGATGGTATCATTTTGGTATCGTGATGGTATCATTTTGATATCGTGATGGTATTGTGATAGTATCATTTTGGTATCGTGATGGCATCGTGATGGTATACTTTTGGTATCATGATGCAATCGTGATGGTATCATTTTGGTATCGTGATGGTATCGTGATGGTATCGTGATGGTATCGTGATGGTATCATTTTGGTATCGTGATGGTATCGTGATGGTATCATTTTGGTATCGTGATGGTATCGTGATGGTAACGTGATGGTATCATTTTGGTAACGTGATGTAACGTGATGGTATCGTGATGGTATCGTGATGGTAACGTGATGGTATCGTGATGGTATCGTGATGGTATCGTGATGGTAACGTGATGGTATCGTGATGGTATCGTGATGGTAAACGTGATGGTATCGTGATGGTATCGTGATGGTAACGTGATGGTATCGTGATGGTAACGTGATGGTATCGTGATGGTAACTGATGGTATCATTTTGGTATCGTGATGGTAACGTGATGGTATCGTGATGGTATCGTGATGGTAACGTGATGGTAACGTGATGGTATCGTGATGGTATCGTGATGGTAACGTGATGGTTCGTGATGGTATCGTGATGGTATCGTGATGGTAACGTGATGGTAACGTGATGGTATCGTGATGGTAACGTGATGGTATCGTGATGGTAACGTGATGGTATCGTGATGGTAACGTTTGGTATCGTGATGGTATCTAAGTCAAAATTGAGTATCGTGACACACACACACACACAATACACACACACCCCCGGCTGTCCCGCCTTGCCCAGTGTGAGGTAGAGGACCTGCGGCCGTGGGTAAATAACTCTCCAACTCTCCGCTCCACGTCCTCCAGCAGGCCTTAATGGTCTCGTATACATGGGAGGCTGTAGAAAGGGGCAGCATTTCATAAAACAGTAGCTTTTCTCCTGCAGCCGGTAGCGTCTGGCCTGTTCTCTGGAGGCCCAGGGATTTCCAGGCCATTAGGATCATGTTGTTGAGTATGCCGTCAACATGGCCTCCGCCAAGCTACCTTCGCCCTCAGACCAGCGCAGAGCAGCGGACCGCCCGCCAAACTATTAAACTGCTCTCCTGTGGAGTGAAGTCAAATATTCCTCTCTCTCTCTCTACCTGTCTCTCTCCTCTACCCTGTCTGTCTCTCTCTACCTGTCTCTCTCCTCTACCTGTCTCTCTCTCTCTACCTGTCTTTCTCTCTCTACCTGTCTCTCTCTCTCTACCTGTCTCTCTCCTCTACCTGTCTGTCTCTCTCTACCTGTCTCTCTCCTCTACCTGTCTGTCTCTCTCTACCTGTCTCTCTCCTCTAGCTCTGCCTGTCTGTCTCTCTCCTCTGGCTCTGCCTGTCTGTCTCTCTACCTGTCTCTCTCCTCTAGCTCTGTCTGTCTGTCTCTCTACCTGTCTCTCTCCTCTGGCTCTGCCTGTCTGTCTCTCTACCTGTCTCTCTCCTCTGGCTCTGCCTGTCTGTCTCTCTCCTCTTGGAATAGCAACGGGCTGGAACACAACGTAGAGAAACATTTGCACATCTGGTCCGGATGCTGGTAGGTTAGAAAAACACAGAATAGAAAAGGTAGAGGGAGAGATGGATGGAGGAGGGAGGGAGGGAGGGAGGAGAGGGAGGGAGGGAGGAGAGAGGGAGAGAGGGAGAGAGGAGAGAGGGAGAGAGGGAGGGAGGGAGAGGGGAGGGAGGGAGGGAGAGAGGGAGAGGAGGGAGGGAGGGAGAGATGTAGGTAGGGAGGGAGGGAGGGAGGGAGAGATGGTAGAGAGGGAGGGAGAGATGTAGGGAGGAAGGGGAGAGATGTAGGGAGGGAGGGAGGAGGGAGGCAGAGATGGAGGAGGAGGGGGAGAGATGTAGGGGGAGGGAGGGAGGGAGGGAGGCAGAGATGGAGGGAGGGAGGCAGAGATGGAGGGAGGGAGGGCAGAGATGGAGGGAGAGAGGCAGAGATGTAGGGAGGGAGGGAGGGAGGGAGGGATGGAGCGAGGCAGAGATGGAGGAGGGGAGAGATGTAGGGGAAGGGAGGGAGGAGGGACGGCAGAGATGGAGGGAGGGAGGGAGGCAGAGAGTAGGGAGGGAGAGATGTAGGGAGGAAGGGAGGGAGGGAGAGATGGAGGGAGGGAGGGAGAGATGGAGGGAGGGAGGAGAGATGGAGGGAGGGAGGCAGAGAGATGGAGGGAGGGAGGCAGAGATGGAGGGAGGGAGAGATGGAGGGAGGGAGAGATGGAGGGAGGGAGAGATGGAGGGAGGGAGGCAGAGATGGAGGGAGGGAGGCAGAGATGGAGGGAGGGAGGCAGAGATGGAGGGAGGGAGGCAGAGATGGAGGGAGGGAGAGATGTAGGGAGGGAGAGATGTAGGGAGGGAGAGATGTAAGGAGGAAGGGAGAGATGGAGGGAGCAGAGATGGAGGGAGGAAGAGATGTAGGGAGGGAGGGATGGAGGGAGGGAGGGAGAGATGTAGGGAGGAAGGAGAGAGATGGAGGGAGGGAGGGAGGCAGAGATGGAGGGATGGAGGAAGAGATGTAGGGAGGGAGGGAGGGAGGGAGGGAGGGAGGGAGGGCAGAGATGGAGGGAGGCAGAGATGTAGGGAGGGAGAGATGAAGGAGGAAGGGAGATATGTAGTAGGGAGGGAGGGAGGAGGGAGGGAGATATGTAGGTTGAGTAGTGTGGTAAAACCTACTAATACTTTTGACTTAACTCACCAGTATGTGATAGTAGTGACTTAACTCACCAGTGTGTGATAGTAGTGACTTAACTCACCAGTATGTGATAGTAGTGACTTAACTCACCAGTGTGTGATAGTAGTGACTTAACTCACCAGTATGTGGTAGTAGTGACTTAACTCACAGTGTGTGACTAGTAGTGACTTAACTCACCAGTATGTGATAGTAGTGACTTAACTCACCAGTATGTGATAGTAGTGACTTAACTCACCAGTATGTGATAGTAGTGACTTAACTCACCAGTATGTGATAGTAGTGACTTAACTCACCAGTGTGTGGATAGTAGTGACTTAACTCACCAGTATGTGATAGTTAGTGACTTAACTCACCAGTATGTGATAGTAGTGACTTAACTCACCAGTATGTGATAGTAGTGACTTAACTCACCAGTATGTGATAGTAGTGACTTAACTCACCAGTATGTGATAGTAGTGACTTAACTCACCAGTATGTGATAGTAGTGACTTACTCACCAGTATGTGATAGTAGTGACATTAACTCACCGTATGTGATATAGTGATTTAACTCACCAGATGTGATAGTAGTGACTTAACTCACCAGTATGTGATAGTAGTGACTTAACTCACCAGTATGTGATAGTAGTGACTTAACTCACCAGTATGTGATAGTAGTGACTTAACTCACCAGTATGTGATAGTAGTGACTTAACTCACCAGTATGTGATAGTAGTGACTTAACTCACCAGTATGTGATAGTAGTGACTTAACTCACCAGTATGTGATAGTAGTGACTTAACTCACCAGTATGTGATAGTAGTGACTTAACTCACCAGTGTGTGATAGTAGTGACTTAACTCACCAGTATGTGATAGTAGTGACTTAACTCACCAGTATGTGATAGTAGTGACTTAACTCACCAGTATGTGATAGTAGTGACTTAACTCACCAGTATGTGATAGTAGTGACTTAACTCACCAGTATGTTATAGTAGTGACTTAACTCACCATTATTGTGATTAGTAGTGACTTAAATCACCCGTACTGTGATAAGATAGTGACTCTAACTGTCCACCAAGTTATTGTGATAGTAGTGACTTAACCTTCACCAGCTATGTCGACTAGTAGATGACTTAACGCACCCCGTATAGGTGATAGTAGTGACTTAACTCACCAGTCATTGTGATAGTAGTGACTTAACTCCACCAGTATGTGATAGTAGTGACTTAACCCCTCACCAGTATGTGATAGTAGTGACTTAACTCCACCAGTATGTGATAGTAGTGACTTAACTCACCCAGTATGTGATAGTAGCGACTTAACTCACCAGTATGTGACCGACAGTAGAAAGTAAACAGTAAAAGTAGAGACTCAGAGCTATAAAATGGGGATTAAAGTAGAGACTCAGAGCTATAAAATGGGATCTAAAGGAGAGACTCAGAGCTATAAATGGGATAAGTAGAGACTCAGAGATATATAAAATGGGATATAAAGTAGAGACTCAGCTATCTATAAATGGGATTAAAAGTAGAGATTCAGGGCCATAAATGGGGATTAAAGTAGAGACTCAGGAGCTATAAAATGGGATTCAAAGGTAGAGACTCAGGCTATAAAAATGGGATTAAAGTAGAGGACTCAGCTATAAAATGGGATTTAAGTAGAGACTCAGGGCTATGCAAATGGGATTAAAGTAGAGGACTCAGAGCTATAAAATGTGGATTAAGTAGAGACTCAGGGCTATAAAATCGGGATTTAAAGTAGAGACTCCGAGCTATAAATGGGATTAAAGTACGAGACTCCAGCAGGCTATAAAATGGGATTAAAGTAGAGGACTCAGCTATAAAATGGGATTAAAGTAGAGACTCAGAGCTATAAAATGGGATTAAAGTAGAGACTCAGAGCTATAAAATGGGATTAAAGTAGAGACTCAGCTATAAAATGGGATTAAAGTAGAGACTCAGAGCTATAAAATGGGATTAAAGGAGAAGACTCAGAGCTATAAATGGGATTAAAGTAGAGACTCAGAGCTAATAAAATGGGATTAAAGTAGAGACTCAGAGCTATAAAATGGGATTAAAGTAGAGACTCGGGGCTATAAAATGGGATTAAAGTAGAGACTCAGAGCTATAAAATGGGATTAAAGTAGAGACTCAGAGCTATAAAATGGGATTAAGTAGAGACTCAGAGCTATAAAATGGGATTAAAGTAGAGACTCAGCTATAAAATGGGATTTAAAGTAGAGACTCAGAGCTATAAAATGGGATTAAAGTAGAGACTCAGAGCTATAAAATGGGATTAAAGTAGAGACTCAGCTATAAAATGGGATTAAAGTAGAGACTCAAGCTATAAAATGGGATTAAAGTAGAGACTCAGAAGCTATAAAATGGGATTAAAAGTAGAGACTCAGAGCTATAAAATGGGATTAAAGTAGAGACTCAGAGCTATAAAATGGGATTAAAAGTAGAGACTCAGAGCTATAAAATGGGATTAAAGTAGAGACTCAGAGCTATAAAATGGGATTAAAGGAGAGACTCAGAGCTATAAAATGGGATTTAAAGTAGAGACTCAGAGCTATAAAATGGGATTAAAGGAGAGACTCAGAGCTATAAAATGGGATTAAAGTAGAGACTCAGAGCTATAAAATGGGATTAAAGGAGAGACTCAGAGCTATAAATGGGATTAAAGTAGAGACTCAGAGCTATAAAATGGGATTAAAGTAGAGACTCAGCTATAAAATGGGATTAAAGTAGAGATTCAGGGCTATAAAATGGGATTAAAGTAGAGACTCAGAGCTATAAAATGGGATTAAAGTAGAGACTCAGGGCTATAAAATGGGATTAAAGTAGAGACTCAGCTATAAAATGGGATTAAAGTAGAGACTCAGGGCTATGAAATGGGATTAAAGTAGAGACTCAGAGCTATAAAATGGGATTAAAGTAGAGACTCAGGGCTATAAAATGGGATTAAAGTAGAGACTCAGAGCTATAAAATGGGATTAAAGTAGAGACTCAGAGCTATAAAATGGGATTAAAGTAGAGACTCAGCTATAAAATGGGATTAAAGTAGAGACTCAGAAGCTATAAATGGGATTAAAGTAGAGACTCAGAGCTATAAAATGGGATTAAAGTAGAGACTCAGCTATAAAATGGGATTAAAGTAGAGACTCAGAGCTATAAATGGGATTAAGGAGAGGACTCAGAGCTATAAAATGGGATTAAAGTAGAGACTCAGAGCTATAAAATGGGATTAAAGTAGAGACTCAGAGCTATAAAATGGGATTAAGTAGAGACTCAGGGCTATAAAATGGGATTAAAGTAGAGACTCAGAGCTATAAAATGGGATTAAAGTAGAGACTCAGAGCTATAAAATGGGATTAAAGTAGAGACTCAGAGCTATAAAATGGGATTAAAGTAGAGACTCAGCTATAAAATGGGATTAAAGTAGAGACTCAGAGCTATAAAATGGGATTAAAAAGTAGAGACTCAGCTATAAAATGGGATTAAGAGTAGAGACTCAGAGCTATAAATGGGATTAAAGTAGAGACTCAGAGCTATAAAATGGGATTAAGTTAGAGACTCAGAGCTATAAAATGGGATTAAAGTAGAGACTCAGAGCTATAAAATGGGATTAAAGTAGAGACTCAGAGCTATAAAATGGGATTAAAGTAGAGACTCAGAGCTATAAAATGGGATTAAAGGAGAGACTCAGAGCTATAAAATGGGATTAAAGGAGAGACTCAGAGCTATAAAATGGGATTAAATTAGAGACTCAGAGCTATAAAATGGGATTAAAGTAGAGACTCAGGGCTATAAAATGGGATTAAAGTAGAGACTCAGCTATAAAATGGGATTAAAGTAGAGACTCAGAGCTATAAAATGGGATTAAAGTAGAGACTCAGAGCTATAAAATGGGATTAAAGTAGAGACTCAGGGCTAT
>NW_022262584.1:114330-121830 GCF_002021735.2 Oncorhynchus kisutch | reverse complement strand
TGAGTGTTTCCTCCCAAATAAAAAGGGGGTTCGGAGAGAGGCTGTATGAGCTACCCAGATGCTTTCATTTGTGGAGATACAAGCGTAGTTAAAGACTGGTGCTGTCATGTTAGCTAGCTGGAGCTCCACTTATCCTGCAGCTAACTTTACCCTGGTGCTCTGAATACTGCCGACTTACTGCAGTTTGAATACTGTCGACTTAGTGCGGTTTGAATACTGTCGACTTACTGCAGTTTGAATACTGCCAACTTACTGCAGTTTGAATACTGTCGACTTACTGCAGTTTGAATACTGCCGACTTACTGCAGTTTGAATACTGCCGACTTACTGCAGTTTGAATACTGCCGACTTACTGCAGTTTGAATACTGCCGACTTACTGCAGTTTGAATACTGCCGACTTACTGCAGTTTGAATACTGCCGACTTACTGCAGTTTGAATACTGTCGACTTACTGCAGTTTGAATACTGCCGACTTAGTGCGGTTTGAATACTGCCGACTTAGTGCGGTTTGAATACTGCCGACTTAGTGCAGTTTGAATACGGTCAACTTACTGCAGTTTGAATACGGTCAACTTACTACAGTTTGAATACTGCCAACTTACTACAGTTTGAATACTGCCAACTTTACACTACAGTTTGAATACTGCCGACTTACTGCAGTTTGAATACTGCCAACTTTACACTGCTAGTTTGAATACTGCCGACTTTACACTGCTAGTTTGAATACTGTGTACTTACTGCAGTTTGAATACTGCCGACTTACTGCAGTTTGAATACTGCCAACTTTACACTGCTAGTTTGAATACTGCCAACTTTACACTGCTAGTTTGAATACTGTGTACTTACTGCAGTTTGAATACTGCCAACTTTACACTGCTAGTTTGAATACTGCCAACTTACTGCAGTTTGAATACTGCTCACTTTACAGTGGTAGTTTGACATCTACTTCCTTTACAGTGGTAGTTTGAATTCTGCTCTCTAATTTACAGCGACAGTTTGAATGCTCCTTACTGTAATTTACAGTTGTGGTTTGAATGCTGCTTACTGTAATTTACATTGGCGTTTGAATTCTGCTAACTGTAATTTACAGTGGATGTTTGAATGCTTCTCTCTTATTTACAGCGACGGTTTGAATGATGCTTACTGTAATTTACAGTTGCGTTTTGAATGCTGATTACTGTAATTTACAGCTGCGGTTTGATTGCTGCTTACTGTAATTTAGAGTGGCGGTTTGAATGCTGCTTATTGTAATTTACAGTGGCAGTTTGAATGCTGCTTACTGTAATCTATAGTGGCGGTTTGATTGCTGCTTACTGTAATCTACAGTGGCGGTTTGAATGCTGCTTACTGTAATCTACAGTGGCGGTTTGAATGCTGCTTACTGTAATCTACAGTGGCGGTTTGAATGCTGCTTACTGTAATCTACAGTGGCGGTTTGAATGCTGCTTACTGTAATTTACAGTGGATGTTTGAATACGGCTTACTGTAATCTACAGCTGCGGATTGATTGCTGCTCACTGTAATTTACAGCTGCGGTTTGAATACTACAATACTATTGCCAGCCATGGCTCACCTTCCTCCCTTGTGCTTTTGTAGTCATGAACCTCGTCCACACGTCACTAAGAGGAGACGACGTGGTATTTCAACTGAAACAAACAGAGGCGTCTTGGCAGTAACTCCTTAGACACTGTGGCCTTGATTCTATAATGTGGCCTTGATTCTATAATGTGGCCTTGATTCTATAATGTGGCCTTGATTCTATAATGTGGCCTTGTTTCTATAATGTGGCCTTGATTCTATAATGTGGCCTTGATTCTATAATGTGGCCTTGATTCTATAATGTGGCCTTGTTTCTATAATGTGGCCTTGATTCTATAATGTGGCCTTGATTCTATAATGTGATGTGGCCTTGATTCTATAATGTGGCCTTGATTCTATAATGTGGCCTTGATTCTATGATGTGGCCTTGATTCTATAATGTGGCCTTGATTCTATAATGTGGTCTTGATTCTATAATGTGGTCTTGATTCTATAATGTGGCCTTGATTCTATAATGTGGCCTTGATTCTATAATGTGGCCTTGATTCTATAATGTGGCCTTGATTCTATAATGTGGCCTTGATTCTATAATGTGGCCTTGATTCTATAATGTGATGTGGCCTTGATTCTATAATGTGGCCTTGATTCTATAATGTGGCCTTGATTCTATAATGTGGCCTTGATTCTATAATGTGGCCTTGTTTCTATAATGTGGCCTTGATTCTATAATGTGGCCTTGATTCTATAATGTGATGTGGCCTTGATTCTATAATGTGGCCTTGATTCTATGATGTGGCCTTGATTCTATAATGTGGCCTTGATTCTATAATGTGGTCTTGATTCTATAATGTGGCCTTGATTCTATAATGTGGCCTTGTTTCTGTAATGTGGCCTTGAATCTATAATGTGGCCTTGATTCTATAATGTGGCCTTGTTTCTATAATGTGGCCTTGTTTTTGTAATGTGGCCTTGATTCTATAATGTGGCCTTGATTCTATAATGTGGCCTTGTTTCTGTAATGTGGCCTTGATACTATAATGTGGTCTTGATTCTATAATGTGGCCTTGTTTCTATAATGTGGCCTTGATTCTATAATGTGGCCTTGATTCTATAACGTGGCCTTGATTCTATAACGTGGCCTTGATTCTATAACGTGGCCTTGATTCTATAACGTGGCCTTGATTCTATAACGTGGCCTTGATTCTATAACGTGGCCTTGATTCTATAACGTAGCATTGATTCTATAACGTGGCCTTGATTCTATAACGTGGCCTTGATTCTATAATGTGGCCTTGATTCTATGATGTGGCCTTGATTCTATAATGTGGCCTTGATTCTATAATGTGGTCTTGATTCTATAATGTGGCCTTGATTCTATAATGTGGCCTTGTTTCTGTAATGTGGCCTTGAATCTATAATGTGGCCTTGATTCTATAATGTGGCCTTGTTTCTATAATGTGGCCTTGATTCTATAATGTGGCCTTGATTCTATAATGTGGCCTTGATTCTATAATGTGGCCTTGTTTCTGTAATGTGGCCTTGATACTATAATGTGGTCTTGATTCTATAATGTGGCCTTGTTTCTATAATGTGGCCTTGATTCTATAATGTGGCCTTGATTCTATAACGTGGCCTTGATTCTATAACGTGGCCTTGATTCTATAACGTGGCCTTGATTCTATAACGTGGCCTTGATTCTATAACGTGGCCTTGATTCTATAACGTAGCATTGATTCTATAACGTGGCCTTGATTCTATAACGTGGCCTTGATTCTATAATGTGGCCTTGTTTCTATAATGTGGCCTTGATTCTATAATGTGGCCTTGTTTCTGTAATGTGGCCTTGATTCTATAATGTGGCCTTATTTCTATAATGTGGCCTTGATTCTATAATGTGGCCTTGTTTTTGTAATGTGGCCTTGATTCTATAATGTGGCCTTGATTCTATAATGTGGCCTTGATTCTATAACGTGGCCTTGATTCTATAACGTAGCATTGATTCTATAACGTGGCCTTGATTCTATAATGTGGCCTTGATTCTATAATGTGGCCTTGATTCTATGATGTGGCCTTGATTCTATAATGTGGCCTTGATTCTATAATGTGGTCTTGATTCTATAATGTGGCCTTGATTCTATAATGTGGCCTTGTTTCTGTAATGTGGCCTTGAATCTATAATGTGGCCTTGATTCTATAATGTGGCCTTGTTTCTATAATGTGGCCTTGATTCTATAATGTGGCCTTGATTCTATAATGTGGCCTTGATTCTATAATGTGGCCTTGTTTCTGTAATGTGGCCTTGATACTATAATGTGGTCTTGATTCTATAATGTGGCCTTGTTTCTATAATGTGGCCTTGATTCTATAATGTGGCCTTGATTCTATAACGTGGCCTTGATTCTATAACGTGGCCTTGATTCTATAACGTGGCCTTGATTCTATAACGTGGCCTTGATTCTATAACGTGGCCTTGATTCTATAACGTGGCCTTGATTCTATAACGTAGCATTGATTCTATAACGTGGCCTTGATTCTATAACGTGGCCTTGATTCTATAATGTGGCCTTGTTTCTATAATGTGGCCTTGATTCTATAATGTGGCCTTGTTTCTGTAATGTGGCCTTGATTCTATAATGTGGCCTTATTTCTATAATGTGGCCTTGATTCTATAATGTGGCCTTGTTTTTGTAATGTGGCCTTGATTCTATAATGTGGCCTTGATTCTATAATGTGGCCTTGATTCTATAATGTGGCCTTGATTCTATAATGTGGCCTTGATTCTATAATGTGGCCTTGATTCTATAATGTGGCCTTGATTCTATAATGTGGCCTTGATTCTATAATGTGGCCTTGATTCTATAATGTGGCCTTGCTTATTTTGTCTCTGTTTTCACAGACACCCAAGTAATCACCCCGTGTGTATTTACAGAGCCTTCAGACAGTAATCACCCGTGTGTATATACAGAGCCTTCAGACAGTAATCACCCGTGTGTATATACAGAGCCTTCAGACAGTAATCACCCGTGTGTATTTACAGAGCCTTCAGACAGTAATCACCCGTGTGTATTTACAGAGCCTTCAGACAGTAATCACCCGTGTGTATATACAGAGCCTTCAGACAGTAATCACCCGTGTCTATATACAGAGCCTTCAGACAGTAATCACCCGTGTGTATATACAGAGCCTTCAGACAGTAATCACCCGTGTCTATATACAGAGCCTTCAGACAGTAATCACCCGTGTGTATTTCCAGAGCCTTCAGACAGTAATCACCCGTGTGTATATACAGAGCCTTCAGACAGTATTCACCCCGTGTGTATATACAGAGCCTTCAGACAGTATTCACCCCGTGTGTATTTACAGAGCCTTCAGACAGTAATCACCCGTGTGTATTTACAGAGCCTTCAGACAGTATTCAGTAATCACCCGTGTGTATTTACAGAGCCTTCAGACAGTAATCACCCGTGTGTATTTACAGAGCCTTCAGACAGTAATCACCCGTGTGTATATACAGAGCCTTCAGACAGTAATCACCCGTGTCTATATACAGAGCCTTCAGACAGTAATCACCCGTGTGTATTTCCAGAGCCTTCAGACAGTAATCACCCGTGTGTATATACAGAGCCTTCAGACAGTATTCACCCCGTGTGTATATACAGAGCCTTCAGACAGTATTCACCCCGTGTGTATTTACAGGGCCTTCAGACAGTATTCAGTAATCACCCGTGTGTATTTACAGAGCCTTCAGACAGTAATCACCCGTGTGTATTTACAGAGCCTTCAGACAGTATTCACCCGTTTGTATTTACAGAGCCTTCAGACAGTATTCACCCGTGTGTATTTACAGAGCCTTCAGACAGTATTCACCCCGTGTGTATTTACAGAGCCTTCAGACAGTATTCAGTAATCACCCGTGTGTATTTACAGAGCCTTCAGACAGTATTCACCCGTGTGTATTTACAGAGCCTTCAGACAGTAATCACCCATGTGTATTTACAGAGCCTTCAGACAGTAATCACCCGTGTGTATTTACAGAGCCTTCAGACAGTAATCACCCGTGTGTATTTACAGAGCCTTCAGACAGTATTCACCCGTGTGTATTTACAGAGCCTTCAAACAGTATTCAGTAATCACCCGTGTGTATATACAGAGCCTTCAGACAGTATTCACCCATGTGTATTTACAGAGCCTTCAGACAGTATTCACCCCGTGTGTATTTACAGAGCCTTCAGACAGTAATCACCCGTGTGTATTTACAGAGCCTTCAGACAGTAATCACCCGTGTGTATTTACAGAGCCTTCAGACAGTAATCACCCCGTGTGTATTTACAGAGCCTTCAGACAGTATTCAAACCCATTGACTTTATCCACATGTTGTTGTCGTTGTTGTTGTTGTTACAGCCTGAATTTAAAATTGGTTTCAATTGGGATTGTTTGTCACTGGCCTACCCACAATGCCCCATAATGTCAAAGTGGATTTATTTAAAGAATTATTATTCTTTACAAATAAAATAAAAAATTAAATGTAAAGCTGAAATGTCTTAAATCAAAAGGTATTCAATCCCTTTGTTATGGCGTAAATAAGTTAAGGAGTCAAACATGTGCTTAACATGTCATATTTTAAGTTGTATTGGACTCTGTGTTCAATAATAGTGTTTAACATGACTACCTCATCTCTGTACCCCAACATATAATTATCTGTTATGTCCCTCAGTCGAGCAATCAATTTCAAACACAGAGTCAACCACAAAGACCAGGGAGGTTTTCCAATGCCTCACAAAGAAGGGCACCGATTGGTAGATGGGTAAAAAAAAAAAAAAAGCAGACATTGAATATCCCTTTGAGTATTGTGTTCTTAATTACACTTTGGATGGTGTATCAATTCACCCAGTCACTACCAAGATACAGGTGTCCTTCCTAACTCAGTTGCCGGAGAGGAAGGAAACCACTCTGGGATTTCACCCATGAGGCCAATGTTTTCTTTAAAACAGTTACAGAGTTTAATGACTGTGATAGGAGAAAACTGAGGATGGATCAACAACATTGTAGTTACTCCACAACACTAACCCAATTTACAGAAGGAAAGGAAGGAAGTCTGTACAGAATAAAAACATATTCCAAAACAAGAATCTTGTTTGCAACAAGGGAGTCAAAGTAGAACTGTAAAACAATGTCACTTCCTGTCCTGAATACAAAGTGTTTGGAGTAAATACAACACACCACTCTAAAGGTGTTCAAGCGTGGTGGTGGCTTCATCATGTTATGGGTATGCTTGTCATCGACAAGGACTAGTTGTTTTTTTTTATAATAAAAAGATACGGAATAGAGTTAATCACAGAGGAAAACCCTGCTTCAGTCTGCTTTCCACCAGACACTGGGAGATGAAGTCACCTTTCAGCAGGACAATAACCTAAAACACAAGGCCAAACATCCACAGGAGTTGCTCACCAAGAAGACAGTGAATGTTCCTGAGATGCCCAATTATAGTTGACTTAAATCTGCTTGTAAATCTATGGCAAGACTTAAAAATGGCTGGCAATTGCTGTCAAATGGCTGTCAGTGATCAACACGTTGACAAAAATGACCATTTAAATCCATTTGAATCCCACGTTGTAACACAACAACATGTGGAACAAGTCAAGGGGGGATACTTTCTGATGGCACTATACTTAAAAAAACATTGATCAACGAGACACATGACTTCTTTCTTCTTCTTCTCCTTCTTCTTCTCCTTCTTCTTCTTCTCCTTCTTCTTCTTCTCCTTCATCTCCGTCTCCTTCCTTCTTCTTCTCCTTCATCTCCGTCTCCTTCCTTCTTCTTCATCTCCGTCTCCTTCCTTCTTCTTCTCCTTCTTCTCCATCTCCTTCCTTCTTCTCCGTCTCCTTCCTTCTTCTCCGTCTCCTTCCTTCTTCTCCGTCTCCGTCTCCTTCCTTCTTCTTCTCCTTCATCTCCGTCTCCTT
>NW_022262584.1:106830-109330 GCF_002021735.2 Oncorhynchus kisutch | reverse complement strand
GACCAGAAACCAGGGGGAGAGACCAGGAACCAGGGGGAGAGACCTGGGGATGGACCAGAAACCAGGAGGAGAGACCAGAAACCAGGGGGGAGACCAGAAACCAGGGGGAGAGACCAGAAACCAGGGGGAGAGACCTGGGAATAATAAAAGTAGACCTCTAGTCTAGTAGACTACAAGCTACAGGAGCACAGGGCTTAATGTCCTCCTCTGTAACACTACAGGACAAGCTACAGGAACACAGGGCTTAATGTCCTCCTCTGTCCCACTACAGGACAAACTACAGGAACACAGGACTTAATGTCCTCCTCTGTAACACTACAGGACAAGCTACAGGAACACAGGGCTTAATGTCCTCCTCTGTACCACTACAGGACAAGCTACAGGAACACAGGGCTTAATGTCCTCCTCTGTACCACTACAGGACAAGCTACAGGAACACAGAGCTTAATGTCCTCCTCTGTAACCCTACAGGACAAGCTACAGGAACACAGGGCTTAATGTCCTCCTCTGTACCACTACAGGACAAACTACAGGAACACAGGGCTTAATGTCCTCTGTCTGTACCACTACAGGACAAGCTACAGGAACACAGGGCTTAATGTCCTCCTCTGTAACACTACAGGACAAGCTACAGGAACACAGGGCTTAATGTCCTCCTCTGTAACACTACAGGACAAGCTACAGGAACACAGGGCTTAATGTCCTCTGTCTGTCCCACTACAGGACAAGCTACAGGAAAACAGGGCCTCTATCTGTCCCTCTTTTGACTGTTGGCCCAGCCTGTTTTCTCATTGGCTGGTATTTTCATACTCTGTCCGTCCTTCGTAACTCATTGTTCTACAAAGTAAAGTTTCTCTGCAGTATTTCTGGCGGTCTGCGGTTGTCACAAATGTCAGTGAAGAGATGAGGAGTTTAATGAAAACCCTCTACATGTCTGTTTCAGCGCAGGCTGGCTGGGCCGGGGGGGGGGGGGGGGGGGAGATATCAGGCTGGCTGGGCCGGGGGGGGGGGAGAGATATCAGGCTGGCTGGGCCGGCCTCTCACTCAAGACTCCATCACGCTTCGAAGAGCTATCTTATTGGTTTCTCCTGATTTCATGCCTGTCTGTCTGTCTGTCTGCTGCACGGACTGACATCAGGGCCGGCCGGGGGGGGGGGGGCGAGAGACCGAACTTTTCATTTTGTTAGGCAGCGTTATTTCAACGGTATTTCTGACGTTATGAATCCGTCGCGTCAACATGACAGATCGGATGAATAAATCTGCAACGGGAGACGGTCTCGTCAATGAAAAGTTCAATGAGCCACAGACGGGTCCGTTCTCTGCTGCTAGAGGATGATGATGATGCTTTAAGTTGATCCAGACAAAACCATTCCTTCCTCCTCTCTGCCCCCCCCACCCCCCCTCAGTGCTCTGAAGGACTGTTCTGTTCCTTCCTCCTCTCTGCCCCCCCCCCCCCCCTCAGTGCTCTGAAGGACTGTTCTGATCCTTCCTCCTCCCTGTCCCCCCCCCCCCTCAGTGCTCTGAAGGACTGGTCTGTTCCTTCCTCCTCTCTGCCCCCCCCACCCTCAGTGCTCTGAAGGACTGGTCTGTACCTTCCTCCTCTCTGTCCCCCCCCCCCCCCCCTCAGTGCTCTGAAGGACTGTTCTGCTCCTTCCTCCTCCCTGCCCCCCCCCCCCCCCCCTCACATTAGATGAGTTACATGGATTTGCATACGACACGTTTTAAGGCGATGCGATGGACTTGCTATAAGAACTTTCTGCTGGCTATTCTCCTCTACCCCCCCCACGGCCCTGCAGTCCTTACCCCCACCACTACGCCCCCCTGGGTCCTTAGCCGAGCCTGACGTCAGTCCTCTCATCAGGGTGGATCAGCCCTGTCGTTTATCACCCTCTCTCTCCATCCATCATCCGTCTTCTCCTCACGCCGAGCTGAAACACGATATTTAAAAGATATCAAGGAACGTCAGTAAAGGAGAATTCTCTGTGTGTCTTTGAGGGGAGCCTTCGCTCGTTTCCATCACGGGAAATAAGATGTGGTAGTAACTAAGCATGCAGGATGGAGGGAGGGAGGGGAGGGAGAGAGAGAGGGAGGGAGAGAGGAAGAGAGGGAGGGAGGGAGGGAGGGAGGGAGGGAGGGAGGGAGGGAGGGAGGGAGGGAGGGAGGGAGGGAGGGAGGGAGGGAGGGAGGGGATGGAGGGGATGATGGAGGGAGGGGAGGGAGGGATATACCCAACCCTCAGCCCTATATGCTAACCTCAGCCCTATACCCTAAACCTCTGCCCTATACCCCAACCCTCTGCCCTATACCCCAACCCTCAGCCCTATACCCCAACCCTCAGCCCTATACCCCAACCCTCAGCCCTATACCCTAACCTCAGCCCTATACCCTAACCCTCAGCCCTATACCCCAACCCTCAGCCCTATACCCCAACCCTCAGCCCTATACCCCATCCCTTCCAGCCCTAATACCCCATCCCTCAGCCCTATACCCCAACCCTCAG
>NW_022262584.1:66830-101830 GCF_002021735.2 Oncorhynchus kisutch | reverse complement strand
GTAGAGTCCCCTGCTCTGCTCTCTAAAGGAGAGAGGAGGAGGTAGAGTCCCCTGCTCTGCTCTCTAAAAGAGAGAGGAGGAGGACAGGAAGGAGGACAGGGAGGAGGTATAGTCCCCTGCTCTGCTCTCTAAAGGAGAGAGGGAGGACAGGAAGGAGGACGGAGGAGGTAGAGTCCCCTGCTCTGCTCTCTAAAGGAGAGAGGAGGAGGACATGGAGGAGGCCAGCTAGACCATCTACTGTCTCTATTATATTATGAGACAGACTCGATCTACTGTCTCTATTATTATGACAGACCAGCTAGATCTACTGTCTCTATTATATTTGACAGACCAGCTAGATCTACTGTCTCTATTATTTATGACAGACCAGCTAGATCTACTGTCTCTTATATTATGACAGACCAGCTAGATCTACTGTCTCTATTATTTATGACAGACCAGCTAGATCTACTGTCTCTATTATATTATGACAGACCAGCTAGATCTACTGTCTCTATTATAATATGACAGACCAGCTAGATCTACTGTCTCTATTATAATATGACAGACCAGCTAGATCTACTGTCTCTATTATATTATGACAGACCAGCTAGATCTACTGTCTCTATTTATTATGACAGACCAGCTAGATCTACTGTCTCTATTATATTATGACAGACCAGCTAGATCTACTGTCTCTATTATAATATGACAGACAGCTAGATCTACTGTCTCTATTTATATATGACAGACCAGCTAGATCTACTGTCTCTATTATATTATGACAGACCAGCTAGATCTACTGTCTCTATTATATTATGACAGACCAGCTAGATCTACTGTCTCTATTATATTATGACAGACCAGCTAGATCTACTGTCTCTATTATAATATGACAGACCAGCTAGATCTACTGTCTCTATTATATTATGACAGACCAGCTAGATCTACTGTCTCTATTATTATATGACAGACCAGCTAGATCTACTGTCTCTATTATATTATGACAGACCAGCTAGATCTACTGTCTCTATTATATATGACAGACCAGCTAGATCTACTGTCTCTATATATTATGACAGACCAGCTAGATCTACTGTCTCTTTATATTATGACAGACCAGCTAGATCTACTGTCTCTATTATATGAACAGACCAGCTAGATCTACTGTCTCTATTATATTATGACAGACCAGCTAGATCTACTGTCTCTATTATATTATGACAGACCAGCTAGATCTACTGTCTATTATATTATGACAGACCAGCTAGATCTACTGTCTCTATTATAATTATGACAGACCAGCTAGATCTACTGTCTCTATTATATTATGACAGACCAGCTAGATCTACTGTCTCTATATATATGTGACAGACCAGCTAGATCTACTGTCTCTATTATATTATGACAGACCAGCTAGATCTACTGTCTCTTTATTAATTATGACAGACCAGCTAGATCTACTGTCTCTATTATATTATGACAGACCAGCTAGATCTACTGTCTCTATTTATTATGACAGACCAGCTAGATCTACTGTCTCTATTATTATGACAGACCAGCTAGATCTACTGTCTCTATTATATTATGACAGACCAGCTAGATCTACTGTCTCTATATGACAGACCAGCTAGATCTACTGTCTCTATTATATTATGACAGACCAGCTAGATCTACTGTCTCTATTATATTATGACAGACCAGCTAGATCTACTGTCTCTATTATATTATGACAGACCAGCTAGATCTACTGTCTCTATTATATTATGACAGACCAGCTAGATCTACTGTCTCTATATATATATGACAGACCAGCTAGATCTACTGTCTCTATTATATATGACAGACCAGCTAGATCTACTGTCTCTATTATTATATATGACAGACCCTAGATCTACTGTCTCTATTATATTATGACAGACCAGCTAGATCTACTGTCTCTATTTAATTATGACAGACCAGCTAGATCTACTGTCTCTATTATATTATGACAGACCAGCTAGATCTTTCTCTAATTATGACAGACCAGCTAGATCTACTGTCTCTTATTTATGACAGACCAGCTAGATCTACTGTCTCTATATATTATGACAGACCAGCTAGATCTACTGTCTCTATTATATTATGACAGACCAGCTAGATCTACTGTCTCTATTATATTATGACAGACCAGCTAGATCTACTGTCTCTATATATTATGACAGACCAGCTAGATCTACTGTCTCTTTATTATGACAGACCAGCTAGATCTACTGTCTCTATTATTATGACAGACCAGCTAGATCTACTGCTCTCTATTATATTATGACAGACCAGCTAGATCTACTGTCTCATATATATGACAGACCAGCTAGATCTACTGTCTCTATTATATTATGACAGACCAGCTAGATCTACTGTCTCTATTATATTATGACAGACCAGCTAGATCTACTGTCTCTATTATATTATGACAGACCATAGATCTACTGTCTCTATTATATTATGACAGACCAGCTAGATCTACTGTCTCTTTTATATAGACAGACCAGCTAGATCTACTGTCTCTATTATATTATGACAGACCAGCTAGATCTACTGTCTCTATTATATTATGACAGACCAGCTAGATCTACTGTCTCTATTATATTATGACAGACCAGCTAGATCTACTGTCTCTCTATATTATGACAGACCAGCTAGATCTACTGTCTCTATATATGACAGACCAGCTAGATCTACTGTCTCTATTATTATGACAGACCAGCTAGATCTACTGTCTCTATTATATATGACAGACCAGCTATCTACTGTCTCTATTATATTATGACAGACCAGCTAGATCTACTGTCTATTTATATTGACAGACCAGCTAGATCTACTGTCTCTATTATATTATGACAGACCAGCTAGATCTACTGTCTCTATTATATTATGACAGACCAGCTAGATCTACTGTCTCTTATAATTATGACAGACCAGCTAGATCTACTGTCTCTATATTATGACAGACCCTAGATCTACTGTCTCTATTATATTATGACAGACCAGCTAGATCTACTGTCTCTATTATATTATGACAGACCAGCTAGATCTACTGTCTCTATATATTATGACAGACCAGCTAGATCTACTGTCTCTATTATATATGACAGACCAGCTAGATCTACTGTCTCTATTATATTATGACAGACCAGCTAGATCTACTGTCTATTTTATATTATGACAGACCAGCTAGATCTACTGTCTCTATTATATTATGACAGACCAGCTAGATCTACGTCTCTACAGTATTATCCCTCTGATAGGATGACACCAGGCTACTTCTTTAACTCAGTATTATCCCTCTGGTAGGATGACACCAGGCTACTTCTTTAACTCAGTATTATCCCTCTGGTAGGATGACACCAGGCTACTT
The DNA here is from genome assembly GCF_002021735.2 of Oncorhynchus kisutch. NCBI lineage: Eukaryota > Metazoa > Chordata > Actinopteri > Salmoniformes > Salmonidae > Oncorhynchus > Oncorhynchus kisutch. The sequence continues at coordinate 98,454 of NW_022262584.1, read as the reverse complement.
CTTTAACTCAGTATTATCCCTCTGATAGGATGACACCGGGCTACTTCTTTAACTCAGTATTATCCCTCTGGTAGGATGACACCAGGCTACTTCTTTAACTCAGTATTATCCCTCTGATAGGATGACACCAGGCTACTTCTTTAACTCAGTATTATCCCTCTGGTAGGATGACACCAGGCTACTTCTTTAACTCAGTATTATCCCTCTGGTAGGATGACACCAGGCTACTTCTTTAACTCAGTATTATCCCTCTGATAGGATGACACCAGGCTACTTCTTTAACTCAGTATTATCCCTCTGGTAGGATGACACCAGGCTACTTCTTTAACTCAGTATTATCCCTCTGATAGGATGACACCAGGCTACTTCTTTAACTCAGTATTATCCCTCTGGTAGGATGACACCAGGCTACTTCTTTAACTCAGTATTATCCCTCTGGTAGGATGACACCAGGCTACTTTTTTAACTCAGTATTATCCCTCTGGTAGGATGACACCAGGCTACTTCTTTAACTCAGTATTATCCCTCTGGTAGGATGACACCAGGCTACTTCTTTAACTCAGTATTATCCCTCTGGTAGGATGGCACCCGACAGGTAAGAGTACACCTTGTTCCTGTACTACTGACTACTACTTCAGACACCCGACAGGTCAGAGTTCAGATTCAGGCCACAACTCTTCTTCTCTGGACACTAGCTGGTAGGAAATGAAACCTTGTGTCTCTGTGATGGGAAGTTAGAATGAACAATACATCCTTATTGGAACAGGTGGTGTCAGAGTTTTATATGATTCCTCAGACAGCGCCAGCCTGCCTGGCTGGAAGAATGTACACGGGATGGAGGGAGGGAGGGGTGGATGGAGGGATGGATGGAGGGAGGGCGGGAGGGAGGGGTGGATGGAGGGAGGGAGGGAGGGGTGGATGGAGGGAGGGGTGGATGGAGGGAGGGAGGGAGGGAGGGATGGAGGGAGGGAGGGAGTGGAGGGAGGGATGAGGGCGGAGGGATGGAGGGAGGGGGAGGGAGGAGGGGTGGATGGAGGGGGAGGGAGGGAGGGGTGGATGGATGGATGGGGGAGGGAGGGAGGGGGTGGATGGAGGGGGGAGGGAGGGGTGGAGGGAGGGAGGGAGGGAGGGGTGGAGGGAGGGAGGGAGGGAGGGGTGGGATGGAGGGAGGGATGGATGGATGGGGGGATGAGGGAGGAGGGATGGAGGGGGTGGAGGGAGGGAGGGATGGAGGGGGGTGGAGGAGAGGGAGGAGGGATTCTCTCTCCTCTCGGGAGTTTGGCAGTCCTGATGTTTCATACTCCAAAACCTAATCCATAATCTATTACCAATCTGACCCCTGTTCTGTGTTTTGAGAACTCCTCTCAAAATGAACCCTGGTGTGTCCTCCCAGAGAGAGAACCTTAACCCAGCCCAGAGAGAGAACCCTTAACCCAGCCCAGAGGAGAGAGAACCCTTAACCCAGCCCAGAGAGAGAGAGAGAGAACCCTTAACCCAGCCCAGAGAGAGAACCCTTAACCCAGCCCAGAGAGAGAGAACCCTTAACCCAGCCCAGAGAGAGAGAGGAACCCTTAACCCAGCCCAGAGAGAGAGAGAACCCTTAACCCAGCCCAGAGAGAGAGAGAACCCTTAACCCAGCCCAGACGAGACCCCTTAACCCAGCCCAGAGAGAGAGAGAGGAGAACCCTTAACCCAGCCCAGAGAGAGAGAACCCTTAACCAGCCCAGATAGAGAGAGAACCCTTAACCCAGCCCAGAGAGAGAGAGAGAGAACCCTTAACCCAGCCCAGAGAGAGAGAGAACCCTTAACCCAGCCCAGAGAGAGAGAGAACCCTTAACCCAGCCCAGAGAGAGAGAAGAACCCTTAACCCAGCCCAGAGAGAGAGAGAACCCTTAACCCAGCCCAGACGAGAACCCTTAACCCAGCCCAGAGAGAGAGAACCCTTAACCCAGCCCAGAGAGAGAACCCTTAACCCAGCCCAGAGAGAGAACCCTTAACCCAGCCCAGAGAGAGAGAGAGAGAACCCTTAACCCAGCCCAGAGAGAGAGACCCTTAACCCAGCCCAGAGAGAGAGAGTAGCAGGTCCAGTCTCTCTGTGTACTGTGAGAGAGTAGCAGGTCCAGTCTCTTTGTGTACTGTGAGAGAGTAGCAGGTCCAATCTCTCTGTGTACTGTGAGAGAGTAGCAGGTTCCAGTCTCTCTGTGTACTGTGAGAGAGTAGCAGGTCCTGTCTCTCTGTGTACTGTGAGAGTAGCAGGTCCTGTCTCTCTGTGTACTGTGAGAGAGTAGCAGGTCCAGTCTCTCTGTGTACTGTGAGAGAGTAGCAGGTCCAGTCTCTCTGTGTACTGTGAGAGAGTAGCAGGTCCAGTCTCTCTGTGTACTGTGAGAGAGTAGCAGGGTCCAGTCTCTCTGTGTACTGTGAGAGAGTAGCAGGGTCCAGTCTCTCTGTGTACTGTGAGAGAGTAGCAGGTCCAGTCTCTCTGTGTACTGTGAGAGAGTAGCAGGGTCCAGTCTCTCTGTGTACTGTGAGAGAGTAGCAGGGTCCAGTCTCTCTGTGTACTGTGAGAGAGTAGCAGGTCCAGTCTCTCTGTGCACTGTGAGAGAGTAGCAGGTCCAGTCCAGGTTGTAACCAGAAACACCTGAAGGGTCCAGTCTCTCTGTGTACTGTTAGAGAGTAGCAGGTTCAGTCTCTCTGTGTACTGTGGGAGAGTAGCAGGTCCAGTCTCTCTGTGTACTGTGAGAGAGTAGCAGGTCCAGTCCAGGTGTAACCAGAAACACCTGAAGGGTCCAGTCTCTCTGTGTACTGTGAGAGAGTAGCAGGGTCCAGTCTCTCTGTGTACTGTGAGAGAGTAGCAGGTCCAGTCCAGGTTGTAACCAGAAACACCTGAAGGGTCCAGTCTCTCTGTGTACTGTGAGAGAGTAGCAGGGTCCAGTCTCTCTGTGTACTGTGAGAGAGTAGCAGGTCCAGTCCAGGTTGTAACCAGAAACACCTGAAGGGAGTCCAGAGATCAACAACAATTAAAGATCCGATCCGTAGTTTTAACGCCGCAGCAGCGTTCCAACCTAAACCAGCTCAGCGCCGCTACCTACTTCATTATCAGTCGTTGTTTTTATTAGGTGTGAAGTCTCCGTCTCCTCCTCCTCCGACCCTGGAGGCCTCGGTCCAGAACGTAGAGCTGAAGTTCTGCAGCAGAGCCACGGGGACCTGCGTCGGAGCGACCGTGGGAGCTGTTAAAGTGTGTGCCAGGACCCCAGGTGTGTGCAGCTGTGCCCTGTTAAATTTACTGCCTTTACCCCCCCTACACCGCCCCTACACCGCCCCTACACCAAGACTCTTCTCTTTCACTTTTAACACACTGACTCAGTCCTGCCTGGACTTCGGTCCAAATGTTTAGTCTGTGTGTCGTCACTGCTGGTCTCAGAGGGGCCTCTTGTCATTGAGATCGGGGCTTTTTCTCATTCTCTGATGTCCGAAACAGAATGGCTTCCTGTCCACACACAGATCTCCATATCACCACTATAGCTGACAGACCCAGAGCAGTTCATCAGCAGGTCACTTTCAGGACTGCTCTACTTGTAGAATCAATTTGAAATTCACTTTCTCTAGATTCAGACCGATGTAGTTACATTGTCTCTCCTCCTCCTCCTCATTCTCCTCCTCATTCTCCTCCTCCTTCTCCTCCTCCTTCTCCTCCTCATACCTCCTCCTCCTCCTCCTCCCTCCTCTCCTTCTCCCTTCTCCTTCTCCTCCTCCTCCTCCTCCTCCTCCTCCTCCTCCTCCTCCTCCTCCTCCTCCTCCTCCTCCTTCTCCTCCTCATTCTCCTCCTCCTTCTCCTCCTCCTTCCTCCTCCTCCTTCTCCTCCTCCTTCTCCTCCTCCTCCTCTTCTCCTCCTCCTTCTCCTCCTCCCTTCTCATCCTCCTTCTTCTCCTCATTCTCCTCCTCCTTCTCCTCCTCCTTCTCCTCCTTCTCCTCCTCCTTCTCATCCTCCTTCTCCTCCTCATTCTCCTCCTCCTCCTCCTCCTCCTTCTCTTCCTTCTTCTCCTTCTCATCCTCTTTTCTCCTCCTTCTCTTCCTTCTTCTCCTTCTCATCCTCCTTCTTCTCCTCCTCCTCCTCCTCCTCCCTCCTCCTCCTCCTCCTCCTCCTCCTCCTTCTCTCCAGGTTCACCAGAGGGTGTGAAGGAGAAGCTGGTTCCTCTGCTCCAGGGTCCATCTGACACTAAAGAGCTTCACCAGAGTCGCTGGCTCAATGAGATCCGTAAACCTGAGTCCCTGCTGGCCCCTGACCTCCTGACCTTCTCAGTACAGATACCTCAGCACGGGGTCGACGGCCGTAACTCCTCTGGTAAGTCTGACGCATCTATCGCTACAATACACCAGCTGGTACGGTAGAGGAAACCTCTGGTTCTTCAGACCAGTTATGTCATCTACCTCTCGTCTCCACGTCTAGTCCACATTACTGAAGTCCTCAGTCCTCCCTCCCGTCCCAACGTCTAGTCCACATTACTGAGGTCCTCAACAGGTCATGTGATCAGTCCTCCCTCCCGTCCCAAAGTCTAGTCCACATTACTGAAGTACACAACAGGTCATGTGATTAGTCCTACCTCCCGTCCCAACGTCTAGTCCACATTACTGAAGTCCTCAACAGGTCATCAGTCCTACCTCCTGTCTCCTTGGAGGGGGGGGGGGGGGCATATTCTGCTATTGTCCTTCAGTTTATGTGTGGTACAGGAGACAGAGGTGGACTTGGAGGGGGGGGGGAGACAGGAGACATATTCTGCTATTGTCATTCAGTTTATGTGTGGTACAGGAGACAGAGGTGGACTTGGAGGGGGGGGGGGCATATTCTGCTATTGTCCTTCAGTGTATGTGTGGTACAGGAGACAGAGGTGGACTTGGAGGGGGGGGGGGGGACAGGAGACATATTCTGCTATTGTCCTTCAGTGCATGTGTGGTACAGTAAACAGAGGTGGACTTGGTGGGGGGGGACATATTCTACTATTGTCCTTCAGTGCACGTGTGGTACAGGAGACAGAGGTGGACTTGGAGGGGGGGGACATATTCTGCTATTGCCCTTCAGTTTATGTGTGGTACAGTAGACAGAGGTGGACTTGGAGGGGGGGGGACATATTCTACTATTGTCCTTCAGTGCACGTGTGGTACAGTAGACAGAGGTGGACTTGGAGGGGGGGACATATTCTACTATTGTCCATCAGTTTATGTGTGGTACAGTAAACAGAGGTGGACTTGGGGGGGGGGGGGGGGGGGGGGGGGGGGGACATATTTTGAAGGTGGATTGCTACCCTCTCCGGTGGGATGGAAGGAGTCATGGTGGATGAGGCCTGTGGGTCGGTGTGACCTGAGTCAGTGGGATCTGTTACTACGACCAGAGTAAGTGACACCTTGAAGCCCAGAGTTCCCATGATGCTTCAGGAGAGAGGAGGAGCAGTGTGTTCAGTTGACTTTAGTTCCAGCCAGAGACAGAGAGCATTCTGGGAGGTGTTCCCGGCTGGACAGACACATCACCATTAAAGGGATCAAACTAGTTTCTTCTGGAACTTTCCGAATCTGGTGAATTCTTCTTTCTCCTGTCATGAGGTCATCTCAAAGCCCTTCTTTATATGAACAGAGTCCAGTAAAGCGGCTCCAAATGGACGTGTGGACATTTGTTTATGTCCAGGTGCCTCAGTGTTTTGGACTGTTATGGGACATCGTAGAAACGAAACACAACAAAGGTTTGCCTTCATTTACAGTCCCTTATGTGTCCAGTTGTCCTCCGTCTTCCAGACCTGTGGAGACGTCCAGTTGTCCTCCGTCTTCCAGACCTGTGGAGACGTCCAGTTGTCCTCCGTCTTCCAGACGTTCAGTGTCCTCCGTCTTCCAGACCTGTGGAGACGTCCAGTTGTCCTCCGTCTTCCAGACCTGTGGAGACATCCAGCTGTCCTCCGTCTTCCAGACCTGTGGAGACGTTCAGTTGTCCTCTGTCTTCCAGACCTGTGGGGACGTTCAGTTGTCCTCTGTCTTCCAGACCTGTGGGGACGTTCAGTTGTCCTCCGTCTTCCAGACCTGTGGGGACGTTCAGTGTCCTCCGTCTCTGGGGGTAAGATTATTGCCATAGAGACTGAGATGTGTGAGTTTTCCGGCCTGCAGCGTTCAGTATCTGTGTCCTAATAGGTAGTTACCTGTGAGACAGACTGTACCACTCCCATAGAGACGAAGCCGTTTCAGAGTCCTCCTAGAGAGTTACTGTCTCTGCAGCATTGAGCCCCCCCCCCAGTGAGGTCATGAATATCACTCTCCACGTGTCCCCTGGTCCCATCCTGTTCTCCATCCCAGCGTTCCTGACCAGAGAATCTATCCCTGGGACCCCCCCCCCCCCCCCAGTGAGGTCATTAATCCCCCCCCCTCCACAGGATTCCACCAGCAGATTGATGCCTCTGGAAAAAGACGTGTCATCACTGCTTTCATATCCTCCTTCATTGAGAGTCTCTAAAACATCAGGAAGGAGAGAGCTGGGGGGGGGGGCATGTGTCCTAAATGATTCCCTATGTAGTGCACTACTTTTGACCAGAGCCCTATGGGTACTATATAGGAAACAGGATTGGCGTTTGGGATGCAGGCCACAGATCCTGTGCACTCTGGTGCCGTCTCTCCTGGCTAAAGGGACACGTACAGGAGAATCTGACCCCACATGAAAAATAATATCCCTCAAGTGTGTTAGTCTGTGTTCAGAGCCTTACTGTGCATCGCGTCTAATACAAGCTGCGGAGATTCATCTGGTGTCCTCGACTTCGTCTCATAAAGCTGCTCTCTGAATCATGTCGGGACCACGGCTCCTCAACGTGTCTCTGTTGACATGGAGATTCATCTGGTGTCCTCGACTCCGTCTCATAAAGCTGCTCTCTGAATCACGTCGGGACCGCGGCTCCTCAACGTGTCTCTGTTGACATGGAGATTCATCTGGTGTCCTCGACTCCGTCTCATAAAGCTGCTCTCTGAATCACGTCGGGACCGCGGCTCCTCAACGTGTCTCTGTTGACATGGAGATTCATCTGGTGTCCTCGACTCCGTCTCATAAAGCTGCTCTCTGAATCACGTCGGGACCGCGGCTCCTCAACGTGTCTCTGTTGACATGGAGCACAGAGTATCCAGACCTGACTTGTAGCAATCAGATCTGTGTCTCTGCCCGGGTTTAAACCCAGAGGGGGATGTGTGAGGTGAACCCAGAGGGGGATGTGTGAGGTGAACCCAGAGGGGGATGTGTGAGGTGAACCCAGAGGGGGATGTGTGAGGTGAACCCAGAGGGGGATGTGTGAGGTGAACCCAGAGGGGGATGTGTGAGGTGAACCCAGAGGGGGATGTGTGAGGTGAACCCAGAGGGGGATGTGTGAGGTGAACCCAGAGGGGGATGTGTGAGGTGAACCCAGAGGGGGATGTGTGAGGTGAACCCAGAGGGGGATGTGTGAGGTGAACCCAGAGGGGGATGTGTAGACATCAGACCGTACTAGTCGATACTGGACACCAGACCGTACTAGTCGATACTGGACACCAGACCGTACTAGTCGATACTGGACACCAGACCGTACTAGTCGATACTGGACACCAGACTGTACTAGTCGATACTGTACACCAGCCTGTACTAGTCGATACTGGACACCAGACTGTACTAGTCGATACTGGACACCAGACTGTACTAGTCGATACTGGACATCATCAGACTGTACTAGTCGATACTGGACATCATCAGACTGTACTAGTCGATACTGGACACCAGACTGTACTAGTCGATACTGGACACCAGACTGTACTAGTCGATACTGGACACCAGACTGTACTAGTCCATACTGGACACCAGACTGTACTAGTCCATACTGGACATCATCAGACTGTACTAGTCGATACTGGACACCAGACCGTACTAGTCGATACTGGACACCAGACCGTACTAGTCGATACTGTACACCAGACCGTACTAGTCAATACTGGACACCAGACCGTACTAGTCGATACTGGACATCAGACCGTACTAGTCGATACTGGACATCATCAGACCGTACTAGTCGATACTGGACGCCGTCAGACCGTACTAGTCATCTTCAGACCGTACTAGTCGATACTGGACACCAGACTGTACTAGTCGATACTGTACACCAGCCTGTACTAGTCGATACTGGACACCAGACTGTACTAGTCGATACTGGACACCAGACTGTACTAGTCGATACTGGACATCATCAGACTGTACTAGTCGATACTGGACATCATCAGACTGTACTAGTCGATACTGGACACCAGACTGTACTAGTCGATACTGGACACCAGACTGTACTAGTCGATACTGGACACCAGACTGTACTAGTCCATACTGGACACCAGACTGTACTAGTCCATACTGGACATCATCAGACTGTACTAGTCGATACTGGACACCAGACCGTACTAGTCGATACTGGACACCAGACCGTACTAGTCGATACTGTACACCAGACCGTACTAGTCAATACTGGACACCAGACCGTACTAGTCGATACTGGACATCAGACCGTACTAGTCGATACTGGACATCATCAGACCGTACTAGTCGATACTGGATGCCGTCAGACCGTACTAGTCATCTTCAGACCGTACTAGTCGATACTGGACGCCGTCAGACCGTACTAGTCATCTTCAGACCGTACTAGTTGATACTGGACGCCGTCAGACCGTACTAGTCGATACTGGACGCCGTCAGAACGTACTAGTCATCTTCAGACCGTACTAGTTGATACTGGACGCCGTCAGACCGTACTAGTCATCTTCAGACCGTACTAGGCATCTTCAGACCGTACTAGTTGATAATATGATGGATGAAGGGAGAGTCATTGATAACAGTCTCTGAACGTTGTAATGATCAGAGTAATCATTGCAAAGAAACATTGTGATTCTGACACTGAGTCCTCTTTACGAGTCAGTAGACAGAGATAGACTTCACCGAGGTTCCTCAAAATGTCCAGCTCAGTACACTATTACCATGATTTAGAGAGCAGAATGTTTCAGCAAAGCAATGCCTCATAAATGCAGTACATATTTTTGAATATTAAAACCTGATCCGAACACAAGACAGAAGACCGTAAGAGAGCAGAGGGTTGATGGGTCCCAGAAGCAGAGAAGATATCTCTAGCAGATGTGGACGAGGAGGCGTTTTCTCTCTCTCTCTCTCTCTCTGTTTCTCTGTTTCTCTCTCTCTGGTTCTCTCTCTCTGTTTCTCTCTCTCTCTCTGTCTCTCTCTCTCTCTGTTTCTCTCTCTCTGTTTCGCTCTCTCTGTTTCTCTCTGTTTCTCTCTGTTTCTCTCTCTCCCTCCCTCTCTCTGTTTCTCTCTCTCTCTCCCTCCCTCTCTCTGTTTCTCTCTCTCTCTCTCCCTCTCTCTGTTTCTCTCTCTGTTTCTCTCTCTCTCTCTCTCTGTTTCTCTCTCTCTCTCTCTCTCTCTCTCTCTCTCCCTCTCTGTGTTTCTGTCTCTCCTGCGGCCCCTATCCAGGCCCACACCAGTCCCATAAGGTCTCCGTCCCTAAGTGTTAATGGAAGTAGGGTCCATCAGAGCATGAGAACACACAGTCTTACTGCCAAGAACCTGCTTTAATCTCCATTATACCTGTCAATGAGGAGAGGAGAGGGATCGACTACAAACAGAACAGGAACACTCCACTCCTCTCTCTCTCTCTCTCTCTCTCTCTCTCTCTCTGTGTGTGTGTGTGTGTGTGTCAGACACGTCTCATGATGAACGAGCTGACAAGCTCCACCTCACACGTTATAGAGGGGTTCAGTCTTGTATCAAAGCTCCTGAGCAGCCATACGTCCCCCGTCAGTCACCCCCCCCCCCCCCCCCCTGTGCAGAGGGGCGGGAGACCCTGTTAGTGCTGCGAGCCCGTGAGAGAGATCCCGTTTAGCTGAGTGTTAATGGAATGACGAATGAGATGAAAGGGACCGTTGGACGTTTCGGTTCTTCACCCCCCCCCCCTGTGCAGAGGGGCGGGAGACCCTGTTGGACGTTTGGGTTCTGAACAGGGCTGCACCCTGTCACCCCCCCCCCCCCCCCCCCCCCCCCCCCCCCCCCCCCCGCCTCCGCACCGCTGGGGACCGGCTCTGGGTTCAGCCTCTGTGATCGTGACATTTCTGAATCATCAGAGCTCTTGGCTCAGTCATCAAACACATTTTCATTCCTCCCATGTGGCTCTGCTGCTTTAAAAAAAACTTAAAAAACTGTGCTTATTCCGTTGGCTGTCTGGACGAATCCAAACCCGTTAAACACCAGAGACATATACTGAACACTTCATTAGTTAGAATGGGGAACCAATCAGGGGGTTAGATTCTACCGTACTGCCGATGTGATCCCTTCTAGCTTCTAGTTTCCGTAGGACGCAGAGAGACTGCAGTCCTCTTTTATGAGTCCCGAGACAACAACAGCTATTTGAAGTTCTCTCTCTCTCTCTCTCTCTCTCTCTCTCTTTCTCTTTCTCTCTCTCTCTGTCTCTCTCTCTCTGTCTCTCTGTCTCTCTCTCTCTCTCTCTCTCTCTCTCTCTCTCTCTCTACCTCTCTACCTCTCTCTCTCTCTCTCTCTACCTCTCTACCTCTCTACCTCTCTCTCTCTCTCGTCACAACGGTAGCCATGATTACAGTAGTCCGGTCCTGCTGCTCCTTGGATATGTGGATAAACTACGTAGTCGGTTGTTATGTAGCTGGATCTGTAGTCTCTCTGTGTCGTCTCATCTCTCTTATGTCTTAATGCTTCTGACAACCTGAAACCTCCAGCACATTACCCACAAACCCCAGCCCCTTTCCCCTTGTCTGATGTGTTACCCCCTGTCTTCAGAACCAGGTGACCTAGTCTCTAATCTGTCTGAGAGATGGGTTAGCTGTCTTCAGAACCAGGTGACCTAGTCTCTAATGTGTCTGAGAGATGGGTTAGCTGTCTTCAGAACCAGGTGACCTAGTCTCTAATGTGTCTGAAAGATGGGTTAGCTGTCTTCAGAACCAGGTGACCTACTCTCTAATGTGTCTGCGAGATGGGTTAGCTTTCTTCAGAACCAGGTGACCTAGTCTCTAATCTGTCTGAGAGATGGGTTAGCTGTCTTCAGAACCAGGTGACCTAGTCTCTAATCTGTCTGAGAGATGAGTGAGCTGTCTTCAGAACCAGGTGACCTAGTCTCTAATCTGTCTGAGAGATGAGTTAGCTGTCTTCAGAACCAGGTGACCTAGTCTCTAATCTGTCTGAGAGATGGGTTAGCTGTCTTCAGAACCAGGTGATCTAGTCTCTAATGTGTCTGAGAGATGGGTTAGCTGTCTTCAGAACCAGGTGACCTAGTCTCTAATGTGTCTGAGAGATGGGTTAGCTGTCTTCAGAACCAGGTGACCTAGTCTCTAATCTGTCTGAGAGATGGGTTAGTTGTCTTCAGAACCAGGTGACCTAGTCTCTAATCTGTCTGAGAGATGGGTTAGCTGTCTTCAGAACCAGGTGTCCTAGTCTCTAATCTGTCTGAGAGATGGGTTAGCTGTCTTCAGAACCAGGTGACCTAGTCTCTAATCTGTCTGAGAGATGGGTTCGCTGTCTTCAGAACCAGGGGACCTAGTCTCTAATCTGTCTGAGAGATGGGTTCGCTGTCTTCAGAACCAGGTGACCTAGTCTCTAATCTGTCTGAGAGATGGGTTAGCTGTCTTCAGAACCAGGTGACCTAGTCTCTAATCTGTCTGAGAGATGGGTTCGCTGTCTTCAGAACCAGGTGACCTAGTCTCTAATCTGTCTGAGAAATGGGTTCGCTGTCTTCAGAACCAGGTGACCTAGTCTCTAATCTGTCTGAGAGATGGGTTCGCTGTCTTCAGAACCAGGTGACCTAGTCTCTAATCTGTCTGAGAGATGGGTTCGCTGTCTTCAGAACCAGGTGTCCTAGTCTCTAATCTGTCTGAGAGATGGGTTAGCTGTCTTCAGAACCAGGTGACCTAGTCTCTAATCTGTCTGAGAGATGGGTTCGCTGTCTTCAGAACTAACCGGGTCATCAACATATTGTATCTTTTGGAATTGTTTACCAGCCAATTGAAAAACAAATTCCAATTGAGTTAGAAAATGGGGAGTCGGTCTATACTACGATACGCATCAGAAGTCCCGTAGAGTAACCCCACTAAACTAAAGACCAATCTGTTTCCATTTAACGCTGCCGGAGTCTGGAACATTCTAATAAATTAAAACTAAATTAAAGGCGTTGGATTTATCACAAAGAGAACCGAGGAACGCTGCTTTTTGAAATGGCCTCTTTTATGGATCCAAAAAGGCGTAAAATCATTTCATATTGGCCGTTAACCCCTTTGCTGTGCAAAACGGGCCAATACCAGATGACTTGTCCTAATTGAGCCAGTTGTTTGGGACGGGAGAGAAACCAGTAACATTCAGAAACGTTATTAAGGCCAAGTCTCTTTGTCTCAACAATAAAACATGATTCATTATGAATCTTTGTTTTTGGTGTGTTATGATGTTATGACACAATGAATAATGAGACATCTATGTTGACGTGAAAAAAGCTGTTGGGTTGGAGAGGGAGGGAGGTATGGGGCAGTAGCTGGGCCAAGCAGCTGAAGGGAGGACCTGGCAGGGCAGTAGACTGATCGATGGACTGTTGTTCCATCCCTGGCAAGGCTAGGAGTACAAGACCCACAGGTTAGCCGACCACATGGACAGAGCTGAGAGCCAGAGGGGAGTCCACTCTCACTCTGCTGTAAACGGGACAGGTTGGACAGTGGCTGGTTCTAGTTTGTTCCTGTGGATAGATGGAGTAGTCGAAGGGCTGGCCAATATGTGGGGGAGAGAAGGGCTGTTCATACTGGAGAGGAGGAGGGCAGGGGAGAGACAGGAGAGGGGAGGAGAGAAGGAGGGCAGGGGAGAGAGAGGAGAGGAGAGAAAGAGGTTAGGAGAGAATGAGGGCAGGGGAGAGAGGAGAGGAGGGGAGGAGAAGGGTGTGGGAGGGAGAGGAGAGGAGAGAAGGAGGGCAGGGGAGAGAGAGGAGAGGAGAGAGAGGAGAGAATGAGGGCAGGGGAGAGAGGAGAGGAGGGGAGGAGAAGGGTGTGGGAGGGAAAGGAGAGGAGAGAAGGAGGGCAGGGGAGAGAGAGGAGTGGAGAGAATGAGGGCAGAGGAGAGGAGAGGGGAGGAGAGGGGCTGGGGGGCGTGTGAGGAGTCATTTGTAGAGAACCTCGGGGGCGGAGCGACCCAGGCCTGCAGGTGTTCCCCCAGTCCTCCCTGGAGGGAGGGGAGAGAAGGGGGGGAGTAGTGGGGGAAGTCTTTATGAGCAGAGAAGAAAGAAAAGGAGAAAGAGAGAGTGTTTTCCCCAGACACACCAGCAGCTGCAGCCACACTGTGATTTATGCTTTTCTCTGAACTCTGGGATTTCTAAATGTTACATTTAATCAAACACACAGAGACCAGAGTAAATGTTATAGATGTTCTCTATACAACTGCTGATCTCTTTACCATACTCCCCCGTCAGCCAGCCAGTCAGTCATTCAGTCAGCCAGCCAGCCAGCCAGTCAGCCAGCCAGCCAGTCAGCCAGCCAGTCAGCCAGCCAGTCAGCCAGCCAGCCAGTCAGCCAGCCAGCCAGTCAGCCAGCCAGCCAGTCAGCCAGCCAGCCAGCCAGCCAGTCAGCCAGTCAGCCAGCCAGCCAGCCAGCCAGCCAGTCATCCAGCCAGCCAGTCAGCCAGCCAGTCAGCCAGCCAGCCAGTCATTCAGCCAGCCAGTCAGCCAGCCAGTCAGCCAGCCAGTCAGTCATTCAGCCAGCCAGCCAGTCAGCCAGCCAGTCATTCAGCCAGCCAGTCAACCAGCCAGTCAGCCAGTCAGTCATTCAGCCAGCCAGCCAGTCAGTCAGTCAGTCAGCCTCCCCTCACTGTGGGAATAGAGGAACAAAGGGATGCTTCATCTTAATTTAAACATATTGAGAGAGATTATGAAAACCACAGGGTTTAATCCTGGGAGAATGCAGCCGCGCTGTAATACCAAACATGTTTAGTCTGCTAATGGCTTTTAAACCTGTTGCTCTCGCTCAGATTATTGGCCTTACATGAGACAGATTGGAATACAGAGGTCTCAGAGTTCAATCATGTTTACAGAGTGGCTCCTAGAGAAGTTACACAACGCTCGACTACAGTTATAATGTTATATTAGTAGTATTATAGTTATAATATTATATCTATAGTATTATAATGCTATATTAATAGTATTATCATGTTATATTAATAGTATTATAGTATTATAGTATTTTATTACTAAGGCTAATGTAAGGCTAGTGGATAGCTGAGTGAGTATTATAATGTATTATAGTATTATAATGTTATATTAATAGTATTATAATGTTATATTAATAGTAGTATAGTATTATAATGTTATATTAATAGTATTATAGTATTATAATGTTATATTAATAGTATTATAATGTTATATTAATAGTATTATAGTATTATAATGTTATATTAATAGTATTATAGTATTATAATGTTATATTAATAGTATTATAGTATTATAATGTTATATTAATAGTATTATAATGTTATATTAATAGTATTATAGTATTATAGTATTATATTAATAGTATTATAATGTTATATTAATAGTATTATAGTATTATAGTATTATATTATAGTATATAGTATTATAATGTTATATTAATAGTATTATAATGTTATATTAATAGTATTATAATGTTATATTAATAGTATTATAGTATTATAATGTTATATTAATAGTATTATAGTATTATATTAATAGTATTATAGTATTATAATGTTATATTAATAGTATTATAATGTATATTAGTAGTATTAGTGTTATATTGATAGTATATTAATAGTATTATAGTATTATAATGTTATATTAATAGTATTATAGTATTATAATGTTATATTAATAGTATTATAATGTTATATTAATAGTATTATAGTATTATAATGTTATATTAATAGTATTATAGTATTATAGTGTTATATTAATAGTATTATAGTATTATAATGTTATATTAATAGTATTATAATGTTATATTAATAGTATTATAATGTTATATTAATAGTATTATAGTATTATAATGTTATATTGTTATATTAATAGTATAATGTTATATTAATAGTATTATAGTATTATAATGTTATATTAATAGTATTATAATGTTATATTAATAGTATTATAGTATTATAATGTTATATTGTTATATTAATAGTATAATGTTATATTAATAGTATTATAGTATTATAATGTTATATTAATAGTATTATAATGTTATATTAATAGTATTATAGTATTATAATGTTATGTTAATAGTATTATAGTATTATAATGTTATATTAATAGTATTATAGTGTTATATTAATAGTATTATAGTATTATAATGTTATATTAATAGTATTATAGTGTTATATTAATAGTATTATAGTGTTATATTAATAGTATTATAGTATTATAATGTTATATTAATAGTAGTATAGTATTATAATGTTATATTAATAGTATTATAGTATTATAATGTTATATTAATAGTAGTATAGTATTATAATGTTATATTAATAGTAGTATAGTATTATAATGTTATATTAATAGTATTATAGTATTATAATGTTATATTAATAGTATTATAGTGTTATATTAATAGTATTATAGTATTATCATGTTATATTAATAGTATTATAGTATTATATTAATAGTATTATAGTATTATAATGTTATATTAATAGTATTATAATGTTATATTAATAGTATTATAGTATTATAATGTTATATTAATAGTATTATAATGTTATATTAATAGTATTATAGTATTATAATGTTATATTAATAGTATTATAGTATTATAATGTTATATTAATAGTATTATAGTATTATCATGTTATATTAATAGTATTATAGTATTATAATGTTATATTAATAGTATTACAGTATTATAATATTATATCTATAGTATTATAATGTTATATTAATAGTATTATAGTTATAATGTTATATTAATAGTATTATAGTATTATCATGTTATATTAATAGTATTATAGTATTATATTAATAGTATTATAATGTTATATTAATAGTATAGTGTTATATTAATAGTATTATAGTATTATAATGTTATATTAATAGTAGTATAATATTATATTAATAGTATCATAATGTTATATTACCGTGGTGTTGTTCCTCAGTAAACCGGGACGGTATTGTTCCTCAGTAAACCGGGACGGTACCGTGGTATTGTTCCTCAGTAAACCGGGACGGTACCGTGGTGTTGTTCCTCAGTAAACCGGGTCGGTACAGTGGTGTTGTTCCTCAGTAAACCGGGACGGTACCGTGGTATTGGTCCCCAGTAAACAGGGACGGTACCGTGGTATTGTTCCTCAGTAAACCGTGGTATTGTTCCCCAGTAAACCGGGACGGTACCGTGGTATTGTTCCTCAGTAAACCGGGATGGTATTGTTCTTCAGTAAACCGGGACGGTACCGTGGTATTGTTCCTCAGTAAACCGGGACGGTACCGTGGTGTTGTTCCTCAGTAAACCGGGACGGTACCGCGGTGTTGTTCCTCAGTAAACCGGGACGGTACCGTGGTGTTGTTCCTCAGTAAACCGGGATGGTACCGTGGTGTTGTTCCTCAGTAAACCGGGACAGTACCGTGGTATTGTTCCTCAGTAAACCGGGACGGTACCATGGTATTGGTCCCCAGTAAACAGGGACGGTACCGTGGTATTGTTCCTCAGTAAACTGGGACAGTACCATGGTATTGTTCCTCAGTCAACCGGGACGGTACCATGGTATTGTTCCTCAGTCAACCGGGACGGTACCGTGGTATTGTTCCTCAGTAAACCGTGGTATTGTTCCTCAGTAAACCGTGGTATTGTTCCTCAGTAAACCGTGGTATTGTTCCTCAGTAAACCGTGGTATTGCTCCTCAGTAAACCGTGGTATTGTTCCTCAGTAAACCGTGGTATTGTTCCTCAGTAAACCGTGGTATTGTTCCTCAGTAAACCGTGGTATTGTTCCTCAGTAAACCGGGTACCATGGTATTGTTCCTCAGTAAACCGGGACGGTACCGTGGTATTGTTCCTCAGTAAACTGGGACGGTACCGTGGTATTGTTCCTCAGTAAACTGGGACGGTACCGTGGTATTGTTCCTCAGTAAACCGGGACAGTACCATGGTATTGTTCCTCAGTAAACCGTGGTATTGGTCCTCAGTAAACCGGGACGGTACCGTGGTATTGTTCCTCAGTAAACCGGGACGGTACCGTGGTATGGTTCCTCAGTAAACCGGGACGGTACTTTCCCATGCTGCAGCTCATGTCTGGAGGATGAAGCATCGATGCACATCTTCTCTTCGTTAGTGGAAACAATAGACGATGTTTGTGGTAATTCACAGATGTGTGTGGGAATGTTTTAGATGCAGGACTTTTAACCATTAATTGTGTCATTGCTGTGTGTGTGTGTGTGTGTGTGTGTGTGTGTGTGTGTGTGTGTGTGTGGAGTTGTTTATCTACTACATGTGTATACACATGCTTGATGTACTGCCATCTCTCTGTGTGTGTGTTTGTGAGTGTGTCCTTGCGTGTGTGTGTGTTTGTGAGTGTGTCCTTGCGTGTGTGTGTGCGTATGTGTGTCCACGAACATGTGTTCCGTAGATGTCTAGGACAGGACAGGAGTGTGTTGAGGGAAGGTACCTGGCCGTATATGTCTGGGACAGGACAGGTATGTGTTGAGGGAAGGTACCTGGCCGTAGATGTCTAGGACAGGACAGGTATGTGTTGAGGGAAGGTACCTGGCCGTAGATGTCTGGGACAGGACAGGTATGTGTTGAGGGAAGGTACCTGGCCGTATATGTCTGGGACAGGACAGGTATGTGTTGAGGGAAGGTACCTGGCCGTAGATGTCTAGGACAGGACAGGTGTGTGTTGAGGGAAGGTGCCTGGCCGTAGATGTCTGGGACAGGTATGTGTTGAGGTGGCCTGGCCGTAGATGTCTGGGACAGGACAGGTGTGTGTTGAGGGAAGGTACCTGGCCGTAGATGTCTGGGACAGGACAGGTATGTGTTGATGGACGGTACCTGGCCGTATATGTCTGGGACAGGACAGGACAGGTGTGTGTTGAGGGAAGGTACCTGGCCGTAGATGTCTGGGACAGGACAGGTATGTGTTGAGGGAAGATGCCTGGCCAAAGATGTCTGTGACAGGTGTGTGTTGAGGTGGCCTGGCCGTAGATGTCTGGGACAGGACAGGTGTGTTTAGGGAAGGTACCTGGCCGTAGATGTCTGGGACAGGACAGGTATGTGTTGAGGGAAGGTACCTGGCCGTAGATGTCTGGGACAGGACAGGTATGTGTTGAGGGAAGGTACCTGGCCGTAGATGTCTGGGACAGGACAGGTATGTGTTGAGGGAAGGTACCTGGCCGTAGATGTCTGGGACAGGACAGGTGTGTGTTGAGGGAAGGTACCTGGCCGTAGATGTCTGGGACAGGACAGGTGTGTGTTGAGGGAAGGTACCTGGCCGTAGATGTCTGGGACAGGACAGGACAGGTGTGTGTTGAGGGAAGGTACCTGGCCGTAGATGTCTGGGACAGGACAGGACAGGTGTGTGTTGAGGGAAGGTACCTGGCCGTAGATGTCTGGGACAGGACAGGTATGTGTTGATCCTGCAGCAGCACCTCAGAGAGGCACACAGAGTCTCTGCAGACGCACAGGGCTTTGTGATGGAGAACGTTTTGAGGATCTGAGGGCTCATGCCAGATCTTTTCAGCCTCCTGAGGGGGAGATGGTGCTGTTGTGCCCTCTTCACAGCTGTGTTGGGTGTTGGCCATGTGGGGGAGACGGGTGAACGGGGCATTCTCAGTCAGAGCTGCTTCTCGTCTAAAGGATGAATGTCTGTCATGGAGAGAGGAGGAGGAGGAGGAGGAGAGAGAGAGAGAGAGAGAGATAGGTAGGGGGAGAGAGGAGGAGGAGGAGGAGGAGGAGGAGGAGGAGAGAGAGAGATAGGTAGGGGGAGAGAGGAGGAGGAGAGAGAGAGAGAGATAGGTAGGGGGAGAGAGGAGGAGGAGGAGAGAGAGAGAGAGATAGGTAGGGGGAGAGAGGAGGAGGAGGAGGAGAGAGAGAGAGAGATAGGTAGGGGGGGCAGAGAGAGGGGGAGAGAGACCGAGGGAGAGGGAGGGAGGAAAGAGAGAGGTAGGGGGGAAGAGGGTAAGGGGGAGAGAGGAGGAGATGGTAGGGTAGGGAGAGAGAGAGAGAAAGGAGGGAGAGATAGGGAAGGGGAGGGAGAGCTAGGGAGGGAGAGAGCGAGAGAGGTAGGGAGGGAGGGAGAGATGGGGTGGGAGAGAGTTAGAGAGGGAGGGAGGGAATGAGAGAGTGAGAAGAAGATATTGCCTGGTGAAACTGCATCCCTGATCATAGGTGTCAGTAATACTCTTTAGAGCAGATAACCTCTCAGCATGATGGTTTCCTGGTATCGTAGCTGTGGCTGGGATCTGAGGTTCTCCACTCTGGTTTCCACATCTAGAAAATTAATGGTGGTGTTGATATCTGGATTCTAAATGGAAGGGAGGGGTTTCTGGACTCTTTATGGCATGTCTTCCCTCCAGCTGTACCCCCTCTAGCACCAGGGTCAACGCACTCCAGCTGTACCCCCTCTAGCACCAGGGTCAACACACTCTCAAATGTTGTTTTTTGCCATCATTGTAAGCCTGACACACACACACACACACACACACACACACACACACACACACACACACTATACGATACGTTTATTAAACATAAGAATGAGTGTGAGACGACATTTCTCCTACCCCAGTTTGGTAATACCTGGTTTAAGGTTGATTTATTCCCTATAGGAGGATTTATTCCCTATCGGAGGATTGATTCCCCCTCTATATGTAACAGGCCTCTCTATGGAATGTATTCTCCTAGGGTGATCTATTCCCCCAAACCCGGGGGCCGGGGGCTGGGTTGGGCCCCTCACCTCTGGCTACTGAACAGCTGGAAAATATCCCTGTTGGTTGTCGGCTACTGGATGTAATGTAATTCGCAGGGCAGCAGGATTCATTTCCCACTGAGGTGCAATTAATTCCTAATGGTTGTCAGAGGCACTCAGCTAGCCGCTAGCCTTACATAAAACCCCTCACTCAGCTAACCACTAGCCTTACATAAAACCTCTCACTCAGCTAGCTACTAGCCTTACATAAAACCTCTCACTCAGCTAACCACTAGCCTTACATAAAACCCCTCACTCAGCTAGCTACTAGCCTTACATAAAACCCCTCACTCAGCTAGCCGCTAGCCTTACATAAAACCTCTCACTCAGCTAACCACTAGCCTTACATAAAACCCCTCACTCAGCTAGCTACTAGCCTTATATAAAACCCCTCACTCAGCTAGCCACTAGCCTTACATAAAACCCCTCACTCAGCTAGCCTTACATAAAACCCCTCACTCAGCTAGCCGCTAGCCTTACATAAAACCCCTCACTCAGCTAGCCACTAGCCTTACATAAAACCCCTCACTCAGCTAGCAGCTAGCCTTACATAAAACCCCTCACTCAGCTAGCCGCTAGCCTTACATAAAACCTCTCACTCAGCTAACCACTAGCCTTACATAAAACCCCTCACTCAGCTAGCTACTAGCCTTACATAAAACCCCTCACTCAGCTAGCCACTAGCCTTACATAAAACCCCTCACTCAGCTAGCCACTAGCCTTAAATAAAACCCCTCACTCAGCTAGCCGCTAGCCTTACATAAAATCCCTCACTCAGCTAGCCACTAGCCTTACATAAAACCCCTCACTCAGCTATCCGCAGCCTTACATAAAACCCTCACTCAGCTAGCCTTACATAAACCCCTCACTCAGCTAGCCACTAGTCTTACATAAACCCCTCACTCAGCTAGCCTTACATAAAACCCCTCACTCAGCTAGCCTTACATAAAACCTCTCACTCAGCTAGCACTAGCCTTACATAAAACTCTCACTCAGCTAGCCACTAGCCTTACATAAAATCCCTCACTCAGCTAGCCACTAGCTTACATAAAACCCCTCACTCAGCTAGCCGCTAGCCTTACATAAAACCTCTCACTCAGCTAGCCGCTAGCCTTACATAAAATACCTCACTCAGCTAGCCACTAGCCTTACATAAAACCCCTCACTCAGCTAGCCACTAGCCTTACATAAAACCCCTCACTCAGCTATCCGCTAGCCTTACATAAAACCCTCACTCAGCTAGCCTTACATAAACCCCTCACTCAGCTAGCCACTAGTCTTACATAAACCCCTCACTCAGCTAGCCTTACATAAAACCCCTCACTCAGCTAGCCTTACATAAAACCCCTCACTCAGCTATCCGCTAGCCTTACATAAAACCCTCACTCAGCTAGCCTTACATAAACCCCTCACTCAGCTATCCACTAGCCTTACATAAACCCCTCACTCAGCTAGCCTTACATAAACCCCTCACTCAGCTAGCCACTAGTCTTACATAAACCCCTCACTCAGCTAGCCACTAGCCTTACATAAAACTTCTCACTCAGCTAGCCACTAGCCTTACATAAAATCCCTCACTCAGCTAGCCACTAGCCTTACATAAAACCCCTCACTCAGCTAGCCGCTAGCCTTACATAAAACCTCTCACTCAGCTAGCCGCTAGCCTTACATAAAATCCCTCACTCAGCTAGCCACTAGCCTTACATAAAACCCCTCACTCAGCTAGCCACTAGCCTTACATAAAACCCCTCACTCAGCTATCCGCTAGCCTTACATAAAACCCTCACTCAGCTAGCCTTACATAAACCCCTCACTCAGCTAGCCACTAGTCTTACATAAACCCCTCACTCAGCTAGCCTTACATAAAACCCCTCACTCAGCTAGCCTTACATAAAACCCCTCACTCAGCTATCCGCTAGCCTTACATAAAACCCTCACTCAGCTAGCCTTACATAAACCCCTCACTCAGCTAGCCACTAGTCTTACATAAACCCCTCACTCAGCTAGCCACTAGTCTTACATAAAACCCCTCACTCAGCTATCCACTAGCCTTACATAAACCCCTCACTCAGCTAGCCTTACATAAACCCCTCACTCAGCTAGCCTTACATAAACCCCTCACTCAGCTAGCCACTAGCCTTACATAAACCCCTCACTCAGCTAGCCTTACATAAACCCCTCACTCAGCTAGCCACTAGTCTTACATAAACCCCTCACTCAGCTAGCCACTAGCCTTACATAAAACTTCTCACTCAGCTAGCCACTAGCCTTACATAAAATCCCTCACTCAGCTAGCCACTAGCCTTACATAAAACCCCTCACTCAGCTAGCCGCTAGCCTTACATAAAACCTCTCACTCAGCTAGCCGCTAGCCTTACATAAAAGCCCTCACTCAGCTAGCCACTAGCCTTACATAAAACCCCTCACTCAGCTAGCCACTAGCCTTACATAAAACCCCTCACTCAGCTATCCGCTAGCCTTACATAAAACCCTCACTCAGCTAGCCTTACATAAACCCCTCACTCAGCTAGCCACTAGTCTTACATAAACCCCTCACTCAGCTAGCCTTACATAAAACCCCTCACTCAGCTATCCGCTAGCCTTACATAAAACCCTCACTCAGCTAGCCTTACATAAACCCCTCACTCAGCTAGCCACTAGTCTTACATAAAACCCCTCACTCAGCTATCCACTAGCCTTACATAAAACCCTCACTCAGCTAGCCTTACATAAACCCCTCACTCAGCTAGCCTTACATAAACCCCTCACTCAGCTAGCCACTAGCCTTACATAAACCCCTCACTCAGCTAGCCTTACATAAACCCCTCACTCAGCTAGCCACTAGCCTTACATAAACCCCTCACTCAGCTAGCCACTAGCCTTACATAAAACTTCTCACTCAGCTAGCCACTAGCCTTACATAAAACCCCTCACTCAGCTAGCCGCTAGCCTTACATAAAACCCCTCACTCAGCTAGCCGCTAGCCTTACATAAAACCTCTCACTCAGCTAGCCGCTAGCCTTACATAAAATCCCTCACTCAGCTAGCCACTAGCCTTACATAAAACCCCTCACTCAGCTAGCCACTAGCCTTACATAAAACCCCTCACTCAGCTATCCGCTAGCCTTACATAAAACCCTCACTCAGCTAGCCTTACATAAACCCCTCACTCAGCTAGCCACTAGTCTTACATAAACCCCTCACTCAGCTAGCCTTACATAAAACCCCTCACTCAGCTAGCCTTACATAAAACCCCTCACTCAGCTATCTGCTAGCCTTACATAAAACCCTCACTCAGCTAGCCACTAGTCTTACATAAACCCCTCACTCAGCTAGCCTTACATAAAACCCCTCACTCAGCTAGCCTTACATAAAACCTCTCACTCAGCTAGCCACTAGCCTTACATAAAACCTCTCACTCAGCTAACCACTAGCCTTACATAAAACTTCTCACTCAGCTAGCCACTAGCCTTACATAAATCCCTCACTCAGCTAGCCACTAGCCTTACATAAAACCCCTCACTCAGCTAGCCGCTAGCCTTACATAAAACCTCTCACTCAGCTAGCCGCTAGCCTTACATAAAATCCCTCACTCAGCTAGCCACTAGCCTTACATAAAACCCCTCACTCAGCTATCCGCTAGCCTTACATAAAACCCTCACTCAGCTAGCCTTACATAAACCCCTCACTCAGCTAGCCACTAGTCTTACATAAACCCCTCACTCAGCTAGCCTTACATAAAACCCCTCACTCAGCTAGCCTTACATAAACCCCTCACTCAGCTAGCCTTACATAAACCCCTCACTCAGCTAGCCACTAGCCTTACATAAACCCCTCACTCAGCTAGCCTTACATAAACCCCTCACTCAGCTAGCCACTAGTCTTACATAAACCCCTCACTCAGCTAGCCACTAGCCTTACATAAAACTTCTCACTCAGCTAGCCACTAGCCTTACATAAAATCCCTCACTCAGCTAGCCACTAGCCTTACATAAACCCCTCACTCAGCTAGCCGCTAGCCTTACATAAAACCTCTCACTCAGCTAGCCGCTAGCCTTACATAAAATCCCTCACTCAGCTAGCCACTAGCCTTACATAAAACCCCTCACTCAGCTAGCCACTAGCCTTACATAAAACCCCTCACTCAGCTATCCGCTAGCCTTACATAAAACCCTCACTCAGCTAGCCTTACATAAACCCCTCACTCAGCTAGCCACTAGTCTTACATAAACCCCTCACTCAGCTAGCCTTACATAAAACCCCTCACTCAGCTAGCCTACATAAAACCCCTCACTCAGCTATCCGCTAGCCTTACATAAAACCCTCACTCAGCTAGCCTTACATAAACCCTCACTCAGCTAGCCACTAGTCTTACATAAACCCCTCACTCAGCTAGCCACTAGTCTTACATAAAACCCCTCACTCAGCTATCCACTAGCCTTACATAAACCCCTCACTCAGCTAGCCTTACATAAACCCCTCACTCAGCTAGCCTTACATAAACCCCTCACTCAGCTAGCCACTAGCCTTACATAAACCCCTCACTCAGCTAGCCTTACATAAACCCCTCACTCAGCTAGCCACTAGTCTTACATAAACCCCTCACTCAGCTAGCCACTAGCCTTACATAAAACTTCTCACTCAGCTAGCCACTAGCCTTACATAAAACTTCTCACTCAGCTAGCCACTAGCCTTACATAAAACCCTCACTCAGCTAGCCGCTAGCCTTACATAAAATCCCTCACTCAGCTAGCACTAGCCTTACATAAAAACCCCTCACTCAGCTAGCCACTAGCCTTACATAAAACCCCTCACTCAGCTATCCGCTAGCCTTACATAAAACCCTCACTCAGCTAGCCTTACATAACCCCTCACTCAGCTAGCCACTAGTCTTACATAAACCCCTCACTCAGCTAGCCTTACATAAACCCCTCACTCAGCTATCCGCTAGCCTTACATAAAACCCTCACTCAGCTAGCCTTACATAAACCCCTCACTCAGCTAGCCACTAGTCTTACATAAAACCCCTCACTCAGCTATCCACTAGCCTTACATAAACCCCTCACTCAGCTAGCCTTACATAAACCCCTCACTCAGCTAGCCACTAGTCTTACATAAACCCCTCACTCAGCTAGCCACTAGCCTTACATAAAACTTCTCACTCAGCTAGCTACTAGCCTTACATAAAACCCCTCACTCAGCTAGCCGCTAGCCTTACATAAAACCCCTCACTCAGCTAGCCGCTAGCCTTACATAAAACCTCTCACTCAGCTAGCCGCTAGCCTTACATAAAATCCCTCACTCAGCTAGCCACTAGCCTTACATAAAACCCCTCACTCAGCTAGCCACTAGCCTTACATAAAACCCCTCACTCAGCTATCCGCTAGCCTTACATAAAACCCTCACTCAGCTAGCCTTACATAAACCCCTCACTCAGCTAGCCACTAGTCTTACATAAACCCCTCACTCAGCTAGCCTTACATAAAACCCCTCACTCAGCTAGCCTTACATAAAACCCCTCACTCAGCTATCCGCTAGCCTTACATAAAACCCTCACTCAGCTAGCCTTACATAAACCCCTCACTCAGCTAGCCACTAGTCTTACATAAAACCCCTCACTCAGCTATCCACTAGCCTTACATAAAACCCTCACTCAGCTAGCTTACATAAACCCCTCACTCAGCTAGCCGCTAGCCTTAAATAAAACCCCTCACTCAGCTAGCAGCTAGCCTTCCATAAACCCCCTCACTCAGCTAGCCGCTAGCCTTAAATAAAACCCCTCACTCAGCTAGCAGCTAGCCTTCCATAAAACCCTCACTCAGCTAGCAGCTAGCCTTCCATAAAACCCCTCACTCAGCTAGCAGCTAGCCTTACATAAAACCCCTCACTCAGCTAGCCACTAGCCTTACATAAACCCCTCACTCAGCTAGCCACTAGCCTTACATAAATCCCTCACTCAGCTAGCCACTAGCCTTACATAAAACTCCTCACTCAGCTAGCCACTAGCCTTACATAAAACCCCTCACTCAGCTAGCCACTAGCCTTACGTAAATCTGACTAATTGTAAATTAACGTTTGTGTTCAGAGGCGGTGTTTCTCTGCCAGCTGGGAGGCTCTATTCTACTCTGATCATACACCAGGAGAGACGGAGACAAAAAGGGCTTGTAGTTTACAAGTTGGGGGGGCGGGGGAGGGGGTTCTTTCAGGTTCCTGTTCTGCTGTAGTTCTCAAGCTGCTTCCAGGCTGTGTGTGTGTGTGTTCTCTGTGTGTAGTCAAGTGTACCACAGTAATCCCTGGCCTTCCCCCGGAGCCCCCGTTTACTCCTCACCCAGGCGGGGAAACGGCTGAGCAGCAGAACCAGGTCACGTCAGTTTAACCTTATTTAATTACATGTTGTCATTGGATCAAAGGTCGGAACATTCCAGCCAGTCACATCACACGACGTGCTGCACAATCACACCGATTGGCTCTGTGAGGTGATCTCTTAATCAGAGTCTGGAGGGTCTGACTCCCACACCACTGTGAAGGTTATACTGATCAGAGTCTGGCAGGTCTGACTCCCACACCACTGTGAAGGTTATACTGATCAGAGTCTGGCAGGTCTGACTCCCACACCACTGTGAAGGTTATGGACATTACTGATCAGAGTCTGGCAGGTCTGACTCCCACACCACTGTGAAGGTTATACTGATCAGAGTCTGGCAGGTCTGACTCCCACACCACTGTGAAGGTTATAGACAATACTGATCAGAGTCTGGCAGGTCTGACTCCCACACCACTGTGAAGGTTATGGACATTACTGATCAGAGTCTGGCAGGTCTGACTCCCACACCACTGTGAAGGTTATACTGATCAGAGTCTGGCAGGTCTGACTCCCACACCACTGTGAAGGTTATGGACAATACTGATCAGAGTCTGGCAGGTCTGACTCCCACACCACTGTGAAGTTTATGGACATTACTGATCAGAGTTTGGCAGGTCTGACTCCCACACCACTGTGAAGGTTATGGACATTACTGATCAGAGTCTGGCAGGTCTGATTCCTACACCACTGTGAAGGTTATACTGATCAGAGTCTGGCAGGTCTGACTCCCACACCACTGTGAAGGTTATGGACAATACTGATCAGAGTCTGGCAGGTCTGACTCCCACACCACTGTGAAGGTTATGGACATTACTGATCAGAGTTTGACAGGTCTGACTCCCACACCACTGTGAAGGTTATGGACATTACTGATCAGAGTCTGGCAGGTCTGATTCCTACACCACTGTGAAGGTTATACTGATCAGAGTCTGGCAGGTCTGATTCCCACACCACTGTGAAGGTTATACTGATCAGAGTCTGGCAGGTCTGACTCCCACACCACTGTGAAGGTTATGTACTTTACTGATCAGAGTCTGGCAGGTCTGACTCCCACACCACTGTGAAGGTTATACTGATCAGAGTCTGGCAGGTCTGACTCCACACCACTGTGAAGGATATGGACATTACTGATCAGAGTCTGGCAGGTCTGACTCACACACCACTGTGAAGGTTATGGACATTACTGATCAGAATCTGGCAGGTCTGATTCCCACACCACTGTGAAGGTTATACTGATCAGAGTCTGGCAGGTCTGGCCCCCACACCACTGTGAAGGTTATGGACATTACTGATCAGAGTCTGGCAGGTCTGACTCCCACACCACTGTGAAGGTTATGGACTTTACTGATCAGAGTCTGGCAGGTCTGACTCCCACACCACTGTGAAGGTTATACTGATCAGAGTCTGGCAGGTCTGACTCCCACACCACTGTGAAGGATATGGACATTACTGATCAGAGTCTGGCATGTCTGATTCCCACACCACTGTGAAGGTTATGGACTTCACTGATCAGAGTCTGGCAGGTCTGACTCCCACACCACTGTGAAGGTTATACTGATCAGAGTCTGGCAGGTCTGACTCCCACACCACTGTGAAGGATATGGACATTACTGATCAGAGTCTGGCAGGTCTGATTCCCACACCACTGTGAAGGTTATGGACATTACTGATCAGAATCTGGCAGGTCTGATTCCCACACCACTGTGAAGGTTATACTGATCAGAGTCTGGCATGTCTGATTCCCACACCACTGTGAAGGATATGGACATTACTGATATACTGGTGATCACCATTATGTTATTGGCCATCCATAGTCACATTTCTACTGGACAAATTAATCTGATGACATTCAGTCATTTTCTGTCACTTATTTATCTGTTTGCACAATTACTTTAGAAAATATATATCTTTTTAGGGATATTGGAAAGCGGTAAAGATTGTGATTTCTGGTTTTACCAGTGTGTGTCCCCGCTACACCAGTCCGGTTCCAGTCGATCCACCAGGATCAAGGTGCTGCCGCTAAATGAAGCCACCGTCGGGTCATTTTACAGATGGTTACTGATTTCATACTGAAACCAGGCCGTGACCCAGTTCCAGTCCACAGGATCGCCTACCAATGTTTTCCCAGGCTACCTAACTAAAGTTCAGATGCCGTAGCCTGTTCAGATGCACTGCTAGGCAGGTGGAGGTCTGACCTGCTGTGGGAGCAGAACGAATAGCTATCTCCCTAGTTGACTGACCATCTGAAGTGAGAATCAATGATCTGAGAACAAGGTGGGTGTGGGGGTGTGTGTGTGTGGGGGGGGGGGACTAAATGTGTCCCACAAGAAACGTCCGTCTTGTGTTGAAAAGACTGGGAGAGGCAGCTGGAGAATGACAGAACAAATTAATGATTCATGTTGGAACAGTTGGTTAAGCTGTAATTAATTAAGCTAATTATTGGATGGCGGTGGTGGGGTCCTTAGGGCCGACGTGGGCCGGTATCTGGGGTGGTGGTGAGAGAGATTTCTCACAGCTCTGGCGGAATAAGAGGCCTGCAATTAAGTGAATCAGCCGGTAGGAACGAGGGAGGATCTGGGGATCACTGAGATGGAATGTGACAGAAACCAGGGAGGAATTCTCCCATCTAGGGGGAGGAGGAGGAGGAGGGGGGAGGAGGAGGAGAGCACAGGCTCGAATATGTTCCTGACATCATCCTCACAGTGACCGTACATATCCCAACCAGAATCGTTGGATTACAGGCAATTACAGATTTCACATCTGTAGCCATGAAGTGCTTTGAAAGGCTGGTCATGGCTCATATCAACACCATCATCCCAGAAACCCTAGACCCACTCCAATTTGCATACCACCCCAACAGATCCACAGATGATGCAATCTCTATTGCACTCCACACTGCCCTTTTCCACCTGGACAAAAGGAACACCTATGTGAGAATGCTATTCATTGACTACAGCTCAGCGTTCAACACCATAGTGACCTCAAAGCTCATCAATAAGCTAAGGATCCTGGGACTAAACACCTCCCTCTGCAACTGGATCCTGGACTTCCTGACGGGCCGTCCCCCAGGTGGTGAGGGTAGGTAGCAACACATCTGCCACGCTGATCCTGAACATGGAGGCCCCTCAGGGGTGCGTGCTCCGTCCCCTCCTGTACTCCCTGTTCACCCACGACTGCGTGGCCAAGCACGACTCCAACACCATCATTAGGTTTTCAGACGACACAACAGTGGTAGGCCTGATCACCAACGACGACGAGACAGCCTATAGGGAGGAGGTCAGAGACCTGGCCGGGTGGTGCCAGAATAACAACCTCTCCCTCAAAGTAATCGAGACAAAGGAGATTATTGTGGAGGAAAAGGAGGACCGAGCACACCCCCATTCTCATCAACGGGGCTGTCGTGGAGCAGGTTGAGAGCTTGTGGTTCCTTGGCACCAACTCTAGCCGGTGCAGCATATATCCAGCTGAATGTCGTCATTCAGCTACGATTCGGTGAAACATAAGATATTACAGGTTTTGATGTCCCGTTGGTAGGATATTCGTGGTCGTACCTCGTCTAATTTATTGTCCAGTGATTGTACGTTGCCAAGTAATATTGACGTTCAGGGCAGATTTCCCACTGGCCGTCGGCGGATCCTTACGCGGCGCCCCGCCCTGTGTCCTCTATACCTGCGTCCTCCTGCCAATGACGGGGATTTCATCTTGTCGGATGTCTGACGTACATCCTGTGCGTCCTGCTTGATGAAGAAAAAATCTTAGTCTAATCCGAGGTGATTGAACGCTGTCCTAATATTCAGAAGCTCTTTGTCTAATCCGAGGTGATTGATCGCTGTCCTGGTATCCAGAAGCTCTTTGTCTAATCCGAGGTGATTGATCGCTGTCCTAATATTCAGAAGCTCTTTGTCTAATCCGAGGTGATTGATCGCTGTCCTAATATCCAGAAGCTCTTAGTCTAATCCGAAGTGAGTGATCGCTGTCCTGATATCTAGAAGCTCTTTGTCTAATCCGAGGTGATTGATCGCTGTCCTGATATCCAGAAGCTCTTTGTCTAATCCGAGGTGATTGATCGCTGTCCTGATATCCAGAAGCTCTTTGTCTAATCCGAGGTGAGTGATCTCTGTCCTGATATCCAGAAACTCTTTGTCTACTCCGAGGTGAGTGATCTCTGTCCTGATATCTAGAAGTTCTTTGTCTAATCCGAGGTGAGTGATCTCTGTCCTGATATCTAGAAGCTCTTTATCTAATCCGAGGTGAGTGATCTCTGTCCTGATATCTAGAAGCTCTTAGTCTAATCCGAGGTGAGTGATCTCTGTCCTGATATCTAGAAGCTCTTAGTCTAATCCGAGGTGAGTGATCTCTGTCCTGATATCTAGAAGCTCTTTGTCTACTCCGAGGTGAGTGATCTCTGTCCTGATATCTAGAAGCTCTTTGTCTACTCCGAGGTGAGTGATCTCTGTCCTGATATCTAGAAGCTCTTTGTCTAATCCGAGGTGAGTGATCTCTGTCCTGATATCCAGAAACTCTTTGTCTACTCCGAAGTGAGTGATCTCTGTCCTGATATCTAGAAGTTCTTTGTCTAATCCGAGGTGAGTGATCTCTGTCCTGATATCTAGAAGTTCTTTGTCTAATCCGAGGTGAGTGATCTCTGTCCTGATATCTAGAAGCTCTTATCTAATCCGAGGTGAGTGATCTCTGTCCTGATATCTAGAAGCTCTTAGTCTAATCCGAGGTGAGTGATCTCTGTCCTGATATCTAGAAGCTCTTAGTCTAATCCGAGGTGAGTGATCTCTGTCCTGATATCTAGAAGCTCTTAGTCTAATCCGAGGTGAGTGATCTCTGTCCTGATATCTAGAAGCTCTTTGTCTACTCCGAGGTGAGTGATCTCTGTCCTGATATCTAGAAGCTCTTTTTTTGGCCGTTAGATACAGTTGGCAGAAACATTATGTACAAAATAGGTTTACAAATAACGCGCAAAAAAACCTGGTTCGTCGCCCGTAAAACGGCTGCCATTTTGTCCGGCGCCATTTTGGTCCGGCGCCATTTTGTTTACATGACTAAACACTGATGGATGTTAGGAACCCCTCTGTGGATGAGGTCTTTCATATTCAGTCGGTTAATGCCTTCGTTCAGTCTACAGGCCTTACGTCATGTGTTACATTACATGTGGAAAATAGAGACTTGTTTGGTCGTCGTCCACTTCCTGCTCATTACATGACCTCACTAAGTATGATGAACAAGGTGTGTCCCCCCCCCCCCCCCCCCCCCCCCCCC
>NW_022262584.1:45000-66730 GCF_002021735.2 Oncorhynchus kisutch | reverse complement strand
CCTCCCTCTCTCCCTCCCTCCCTCTCTCTCTTCCTCCCTCTCCCTTCCCTCCCTCCTCCCTCTCTCCCTCTCCCTTTCCTCCCTCCTCTCTCCCTCTCCCTTTCCCTCCTCCTCTCCCCCCTCAGCCCTCTCCTCTTCGTCACTCCCTCAGCCCTTTCCTCTTCGTCACTCCCTCAGTCCTCTCCCTCACCCCTCCTCAGTCCTCTCCCTCACCCCTCCTCAGTCCTCTCCCTCACCCCTCCTCAGTGCTCTCCCTCACCCCTCCTCAGTCCTCTCCCTCACCCCTCCTCAGTCCTCTCCCTCACTCCTCCTCAGTCCTCTCCCTCACCCCTCCTCAGCCCTCTCCCTCACCCCTCCTCAGTCCTCTCCCTCACCCCTCTCCCTCACCCCTCCTCAGTCCTCTCCCTCACTCCTCCTCATCCTCTCCCTCACCCCTCCTCAGTACTCTCCTCAGTCCTCTCCCTCACCCCTCAGTCCTCTCCCTCACCCCTCCTCAGTCCTCTCCCTCACCCCTGTTATCTGCCACTCAACCCAGGTGGGCTGGAATGTTAATGAGTCTAGTGATGGGAGCAGACAGGGAGGTGAGGTCTGTCCCCCCAGCCTGCCGCGGCTTGGGGGGGGTCCCCTGTCACACAGCCTCTAACCCAGGGAGAGTTACTACCTCAGAGGGCTGGGGATCACCCTGCTCCCCCTCTCCCTGCTCCCTCCCTGGTAACCTGACCCTGCTTGTGTCTGTAGGCAGACAGGCCATGACAGCTGAGTCATCCTCTCCTCAGCTCCCCCTCTCCCTGCTCCTCCTCTCCTTGCTCCCCCTCTCGCCTGCTCCTCCTCTCCTTGCTCCCCCTCTCCCTGCTCCTCTCTCCCTGCTCCCCCTCTCCTCAGCTCCCCCCTCTCCCTGCTCCCCCTCTCCCTGCTCCTCCTCTCCCTGCTCCCCCCTCTCCCTGCTCCTCCTCTCCTTGCTCCTCCTCCCCCTGCTCCCCCTCTCCCTGCTCCTCCTCTCCTTGCTCCTCCTCTCCCTGCTCCCCCTCTCCCTGCTCCTCCTCTCCTTGCTCCTCCCCCTTGCTCCCCCTCTCCCTGCTCTCCCTCTCCCTGCTCCTCCTCTCCCCTGCTCCCCCCTCTCCTGCTCCCCCTCCCCCTGCTCCTCTTCTCCCTGCTCCTCCTCTCCTCAGCTCCCCCTCTCCCTGCTCCTCCTCTCCCTGCTCCTCCTCTTCCTGCTCCCCCTCTCCCCTGCTCCTCCTCTCACCTGCTCCTCCTCTCCCTGCTCCTCCTCTCCCTGCTCCCCCTTTCCCTGCTCCTCCTCTCCCTGCTCCCCCTCTCCCTGCTCCTCCTCTCCCTGCTCCTCCTCTCCCTGCTCCTCCTCTCCTCAGCTCCCCCTCTCCCTGCTCCTCCTCTCCCTGCTCCTCCTCTCCCTGCTCCTCCTCTCCTCAGCTCCCCCTCTCCCTGCTCCTCCTCTCCCTGCTCCTCCTCTCCCTGCTCCTCCTCTCCCTGCTCCCCTCTCCCCTGCTCCTCCTCTCCCTGCTCCTCCTCTCCCTGCTCCCCCTCTCCCTCCTCCTCTCCTCAGCTCCTTTCACTTCTTCATGACCTTCATCACTTACCTCTTCTCCCTCCTTCAGTTCAAAGGTCACTTACCTCCTCTCACTCCTTCAGTTCAAAGGTCACTTACCTCCTCTCCCTCCTTCAGTTCAAAGGTCACTTTCAAATGTCATGTTATGTCAATATACTGTGTTGTACAGTTACTCTCTCTGTCTCTCTGTCTCTCTGTCTCTGTCAATTCAATTCAATTCAATTCAAGGGCTTTATTGGCATGGGAAACATGTGTTAACATTGCCAAAGCAAGTGAGGTAGACAATATATAAAGTGAATATATAAAGTGAAAAACAACAAAAATGAACAGTAAACATTACACATACAGAAGTTTCAAAACAGTAAAGACATTACAAATGTCATATTATATATATATACAGTGTTCTAACAATGTACAAATGGCTAAAGGACACAAGATAAAATAAATAAGCATAAATATGGGTTGTATTTACAATGGTGTTTGTTCTTCACTGGTTGCCCTTTTCTCGTGGCAACAGGTCACAAATCTTCCTGCTGTGATGTCACACTGTGGAATTTCACCCAGTAGATATGGGAGTTTTTCAAAATTGGATTTGTTTTCGAATTCTTTGTGGATCTGTGTCTCTCTCTCTCTCCTCTTCTGTCTGTCATGTCTCTCTCTGTCTCTGTCTCTGTCTCTCTCTCAACCTCTTGTCTCTCCTCTCGTCTCTCCCTCTAATCTGTATCTCTCTCTCTCTGTTCTCTCTCGTCTCTCTGTCCTCTCTCTCCTCTCTCTCTCTCTCTCTCTATCTCTCTCTCTCTCTGTATCCGTCTCTCTCTCTCTCTCTCTGCTCTCTGTCTTCTCTCTCTCTCCTGTGCATCTCTCTCTCCTCTAATCTCTCCTCTCCCCTCTCTCTCTCTCTGTCTCTCTCCTCTCTCTCTCTCTGTCTCTTGTCTCTGTCTCTCTCTATCTGTCTCTCTGTCTCTCCTGTCTTGTCTCTCTCCCTCCCTCTCTCTCGCTCTCGCTCTCACTCTCCATCTCCCTCTCTCTCTGTCTGTCTCTCTCTCTCTCTCTCTCTCCTTCTCTCTCCCTCCCTCTCTGTCTCTGTCTCTCTGAGAGTGTTATTTTCATAAGCCTTAAGGCTGAGTAACCCAGTGTCAACCCTAACGATGTCATTGTCATGCGTCACCTATAGCAGAGCGTTTTGACATCAGATCTCTTTGTGAAATCAGCAGGAGAGGCCCTAAGTGTTCTGCTCATTATTGGAGTTAATCATCAAAACGCCAGTGTGAAATAGGAGCTGGTGTTTTTAAAGCTGGGGCTGATGTTAATGTATAGGCTGTTATTAGTGGTTTAGACTGAGTCCTCTGACAGGGTCTGGATGTGTTGCTGGGTAGGGGTCAGGGGTCAGAGAGACTGGGGCTGATGTTAATGTATAGGCTGTTATTAGTGGTTTAGACTGAGTCCTCTGACAGGGTCTGGATGTGTTGCTGGGTAGGGGTCAGGGGTCAGAGAGACTGGATGTGTTGCTGGGTCAGGGGTGAGGGGTCAGAGAGACTGGGGCTGATGTTAATGTATAGACTGTTATTAGTGGTTTAGACTGAGTCCTCTGACAGGGTCTGGATGTGTTGCTGGGTAGGGGTGAGGGGTCAGGGGTCAGAGAGACTGGGGCTGATGTTAATGTATAGACTGTTATTAGTGGTTTAGACTGAGTCCTCTGACAGGGTCTGGATGTGTTACTGGGTAGGGGTCAGGGGTCAGAGAGACTGGATGTGTTGCTGGGTAGGGGTGAAGGGTCAGAGAGCATGGATGTGTTGCTGGGTAGGGGTCAGGGGTCAGAGAGCATGGATGTGTTCCTGGGTAGGGGTGAGGGGTCAGAGTGATTGGATGTGTTGCTGGGTAGGGGTCAGGGGTCAGAGAGTATGGATGTGTTGCTGGGTAGGGGTGAGGGGTCAGAGAGCATGGTTGTGTTGCTGGGTAGGGGTGAAAGGTCAGAGAGCATGGATGTGTTGCTGGGTAGGGGTGAGGGGTCAGAGAGACTGGGCTGTTTACCCTAGGTAAAGGAGAGGAGAGGAGCCAGTCAAGACCTCTGACACACCAAGGCCTCTGACACACCAAGGCCTCTGACACACCAAGGCCTCTGACACACCAAGGCCTCTGATATACCAAGGCCTCTGATATACCAAGGCCTCTGATATACCAAGGCCTCTGATATACCAAGGCCTCTGATATACCAAGGCCTCTGACACACCAAGGCCTCTGACATACCAATGCCTCTGATATACCAAGGCCTCTGATATACCAAGGCCTCTGAAAAACCAAGGCCTCTGATATACCAAGGCCTCTGATATACCAAGGCCTCTGATATACCAAGGCCTCTGATATACCAAGGCATCTGATATACCAGGGAGGTGAGAGGAGGAGGCTGGGAGACACACACACAGAGAGGTTGAGTGATGTGAACTGAGATGTTGAGGGGCCACAGCCGTGCCTCAGGAGCCTCCGCTGTCAAGATGGGCCTCCCTGATAACATCCTACAGACACATTATTCACTGGTACACAACAGAACAGTGTGTGGAACCTCTGAAATTAGGAGGTGGACTAGAGAGGAACTAGCAGCCAGCTAATTTCATCTGATTGAGGGTTAGATGAAAGGTAGGGGACATTTAGAGCTCCCTGCTCCCTTAACGCTGTGGGTAGGGGGGGCTTCCTAAAGGCTAGGGGGGTAACATGAGGATAAACTGCTGCAGATGGGAGCTACTCCGTCAGCCCTGTTGGTGATCAGTAGCAGGCTACAATTGGTCCCCATGTGGATGTGGGAGAGAGAGCTACTCCGTCAGCCCTGTTGGTGATCAGTAGCAGGCTACCATTGGTCCCCATGTGGATGTGGGAGAGAGAGCTACTCCGTCAGCCCTGTTGGTGATCAGTAGCAGGCTACCATTGGCCCCATGTGGATGTGGGAGAGAGAGCTACTCCGTCAGCCCTGTTGGTGATCAGTAGCAGGCTACCATTGGCCCCCATGTGGAGTTGTGAGAGAGAGGGATGAGAGGGAGCTGGAGCTGTGGGAAGGAGAGGTGCTGTGGGAGGGAGAGGGAGCTGGTGCTGTGTGAGGGAGAGGATGAGAGGGAGCTGGTGCTGTGTGAGGGAGAGGATGAGAGGGAGCTGGAGTTGTGAGAGAGAGGATGAGAGGGAGCTGGTGCTGTGTGAGGGAGAGGATGAGAGGGAGCTGGAGTTGTGAGAGAGAGGATGAGAGGGAGCTGGTGCTGTGTGAGAGAGAGGGATGAGAGGGAGCTGGTGCTGTGTGAGAGAGAGGGATGAGAGGGAGCTGGTGCTGTGTGAGAGAGAGGATGAGAGGGAGCTGGAGTTGTGGGAGGGAGAGGGAGCTGGTGCTGTGTGAGGGAGAGGATGAGAGGGAGCTGGAGTTGTGAGAGAGAGGGATGAGAGGGAGCTGGAGTTGTGAGAGAGAGTGATGAGAGGGATGCATGAATACAGAGGAACTCCCACTCACACACTCAGTGAGTTAGTCAGTCTAAACCTCAGGGGTGAGAGGGAGGTCTGGGAGGGAGGGAGGGAGGTCTGGGAGGGAGGGAGGGAGGTCTGGGAGGGAGGGAGGGAGATATAACTAGTGGTTGGGGAGAGGTCTGGGAGGGAGGGAGGGAGGTCTGGGAGGGGAGGAGGGAGGGAGGGAGGGAGGGAGGGAGGGAGGGAGGGAGGGAGGGAGGGAGGGAGACTCTGTCAGTCAAGCCTCACGGCCAGGGAAGTGATTAAGAGTCATTACAGTAACTATTACTGCCCCTGGAGAGAGAGGGGGGGAGAAAGTGTTTTAGAGGAGAACATGCCAGAGAGCGTTGGATAGAAGGCCTGTTTGAAAAGGACGTCAATGTAGAGGGAGAGGGGGGGGGGTAAATGAGAGAGAGAGGTAATGGGAGGTGAGGAAGGAAGGAACTATGTTGATTGACAGCAGAATGGGTCTGCTCTGTTTTAAAGTGTCACATTGAGGCTGTTTTTGGAGAAAGCAGAAGATCCTGTCCAGGTGGAGACAGTAAATCTGGAGCCTGGAGCTCCTCTGAGATGACTAGTCCATGTGGGTTTGAGAGTCTGGACCTCTGAGATGACTAGTCCATGTGGGGTTGAGAGTCTGGACCTCTGAGATGACTAGTCCATGTGGAGTCTGGACCTCTGAGATGACTAGTCCATGTGGGGTTGAGAGTCTGGACCTCCTCTGAGATGACTAGTCCATGTGGAGTCTGGACCTCTGAGATGGCTAGTCCATGTGGAGTCTGGACCCTCTGAGATGACTAGTCCATGTTGGGTTGAGAGCCTCAGAGCGTTATGTTTTAACAGGGCCCACAGGGTCAAGGGTCAGGTATGTTCAGCTCGTGCTCTGTGTAGGGATTACAATTTGGGATACAACCCATGTGGAGACTGTACACAACCCATGTTAGACTGCAACACAACCTGTGCAGACTGCAACACAACCTGTGCAGAGACTGTAACACAACCCATGCGGAGACTGTAACACAACCCATGTGGAGACTGAATCACAACCCATGTGGAGACTGAAACACAACCCATGTGGAGACTGAAACACAACCCATGTGGAGGACTGTATCACAACCCATGTGGAGACTGTAACACAACCCATGTGGAGACTGTAACACAACATGTGGAGACTGTAACACACCCCTGTGGAGACTGAAACACAACCCCTGTGGAGACTGTAACACAACCCGTGTGGAGACTGAAACTCAACCCGTGTGGAGACTGTAACACAACCCATGCGGAGACTGAAACACAACCCATGTGGAGACTGAAACACAACCCATGTGGAGACTGTAACACAACCCGTGTGGAGACTGAAACTCAACCCGCCTGGAGACTAACACAACCCATGTGGAGACTGTAACACAACCCATGTGGAGACTTAAACACAACCCATGTGGAGACTGTATCACAACCCATGTGGAGACTGTAACACAACCCATGTGGAGACTGTAACACAACCCATGTGGAGACTGTAACACAACCCCTGTGGAGACTGAAACACAACCCCTGTGGAGACTGTAACACAACCCGTGTGGAGACTGAAACTCAACCCGTGTGGAGACTGTAACACAACCCATGTGGAGACTGAAACACAACCCATGTGGAGACTGTATCTTTCAGGAGGCCAGTCACCTGCTCTGCCACATCCCTCCTCCACACCAGCCTCGTCTGTGCTGCTGGTCTCAATGTAGGATGACTGGACATTGTTCAACAGTATTGTTCTGGGAAACATCCGTGTTATCGTATGAACTCAGAACATGTGTCCCGTTCTCTCAGAGAGGACAGAGTATGTCACATTTAGATGGGCCCAGGCCAGAACCTCACCCTGTCTCAGTTCTAGTACCCTCATATTTAGATGGGCCCAGGCCAGAACCACACCCTGTCTCAGTTCTAGTACCCTCATATTTAGATGGGCCCAGGCCAGAACCACACCCTGTCTCATCTCTAGGACCCTCACATTTAGATGGGCCCAGGCCAGAACCTCACCCTGTCTCAGCTCTAGGACCCTCACATTTGGTATTAAAGAGGTTTTCCTGTTAGAGACGTTTGTTTTATTGACGCAGAACATGATGATTTAGTGGTCCTGTGTTGTTTGATTCATCTGAAGCAGTTTTGGTGTCTCAGGCATATTTCTGGGATCCCGTCACAGACATGACTTACAGATCCTGTTGATGAATGTTGAATTAACATGGAAACAGTCTTTTATCAGGGCAGACGTGCTGACACTGGGTTTGTTGTGGTGACATCTAAGAGGATAAAAGGCTCGTCTTGAGTTTGTCTGACTCGGTGGAAAGCTGGCTGGCTGGGTGGCTGGCTGGTTGGCTGACTGATTGGCTGTCTGGCTGGTTGGCTGGCTGACTGGGTGGCTGGCTGGTTGGCTGACTGATTGGCTGGCTGGTTGGCTGACTGATTGTCTGGCTGACTGGGTGGCTGGCTGGTTGGCTGACTGATTGGCTGTCTGACTGGGTGGCTGGTTGGCTGTCTGACTGGGTGGCTGGCTGGTTGGCTGACTGATTGGCTGGCTGGTTGGCTGACTGGGTGGCTGGCTGGTTGGCTGACTGGGTGGCTGACTGGTTGGCTGGCTGGTTGGCTGACTGACTGATTGGCTGTCTGACTGGGTGGCTGGTTGGCTGACTGATTGGCTGTCTGACTGGGTGGCTGGTTGGCTGACTGATTGGCTGTCTGACTGGGTGGCTGGTTGGCTGACTGATTGGCTGTCTGACTGGGTGGCTGGTTGGCTGGCTGACTGGCTGGCTGGCTGGTTGGCTGACTGTTTGGCTGTCTGACTGGGTGGCTGGTTGGCTGACTGATTGGCTGTCTGACTGGGTGGCTGGTTGGCTGGCTGGCTGGCTGACTGGGTGGCTGACTGATTGGCTGTCTGACTGGGGTGGCTGGTTGGCTGACTGATTGGTTGGCTGGTTGGCTGACTGATTGGCTGGCTGACTGGCTGGCTGACTGGGTGGCTGACTGATTGGCTGTCTGACTGGGTGGCTGGTTGGCTGACTGATTGGTTGGCTGGTTGGCTGACTGATTGGCTGTCTGACTGGGTGGCTGGTTGGCTGACTGATTGGCTGTCTGACTGGGTGGCTGGTTGGCTGACTGATTGGCTGTCTGATTGGCTGTCTGATTGGCTGGCTGCCTGCGGTGTGTTCTATTGAAGTATTAAAAAATCATAGGATTACTGTTACTATTACTGTAGCGTCTTTTCCTCTGATAGGTGGATTCATGACCATGTGACAAGGCCTCTGAGCTAGTGATAGGTGGATTCATGACCATGAGACGAGGCCTCTGAGCTAGTGATAGGTGGATTCATGACCGTATGAGACGAGGCCTCTGAGCTAGTGATAGGTGGATTCATGACCATATGAGACAAGGCCTCTGAGCTAGTGATAGGTGGATTCATGACCGTATGAGACGAGGCCTCTGAGCTAGTGATAGGTGGATTCATGACCATATGAGACAAGGCCTCTGAGCTAGTGATAGGTGGATTCATGACCATGAGACAAGGCCTCTGAGCTAGTGATAGGTGGATTCATGACCATGTGACAAGGCCTCTGAGCTAGTGATAGGTGGATTCATGACCATGAGACGAGGCCTCTGAGCTAGTGATAGGTGGATTCATGACCATGAGACAAGGCCTCTGAGCTAGTGATAGGTGGATTCATGACCATATGAGACAAGGCCTCTGAGCTAGTGATAGGTGGATTCATGACCATATGAGACGAGGCCTCTGAGCTAGTGATAGGTGGATTCATGACCATATAAGACAAGGCCTCTGAGCTAGTGATAGGTGGATTCATGACATATGAGACGAGGCCTCTGAGCTAGTGATAGGTGGATTCATGACCATATGAGACAAGGCCTCTGAGCTAGTGATAGGTGGATTCATGACCATATGAGACAAGGCCTCTGAGCTAGTGATAGGTGGATTCATGACCATATGAGACAAGGCCTCTGAGCTAGTGATAGGTGGATTCATGACCATATGAGACAAGGCCTCTGAGCTAGTGATAGGTGGATTCATGACCATATGAGACGAGGCCTCTGAGCTGGTGATAGGTGGATTCATGACCGTATGAGACAAGGCCTCTGAGCTAGTGATAGGTGGATTCATGACCGTATGACACAAGGC
Organism: Oncorhynchus kisutch; assembly: GCF_002021735.2. NCBI lineage: Eukaryota > Metazoa > Chordata > Actinopteri > Salmoniformes > Salmonidae > Oncorhynchus > Oncorhynchus kisutch. Next base: position 57,509 of record NW_022262584.1, on the reverse strand, counting down.
CTCTGAGCTAGTGATAGGTGGATTCATGACCATGAGACGAGGCCTCTGAGCTGGTGATAGGTGGATTCATGACCATGAGACGAGGCCTCTGAGCTAGTGATAGGTGGATTCATGACCATGAGACGAGGCCTCTGAGCTAGTGATAGGTGGATTCATGACCATGAGACGAGGCCTCTGAGCTGGTGATAGGTGGATTCATGACCATGAGACGAGGCCTCTGAGCTAGTGATAGGTGGATTCATGACCATGAGACAAGGCCTCTGAGCTAGTGATAGGTGGATTTCATGACCATATGAGACAAGGCCTCTGAGCTAGTGATAGGTGGATTCATGACCATGAGACAAGGCCTCTGACTAGTGAATAGGTGGATTCATGACCATGAGACAAGGCCTCTGAGCTAGTGATAGGTGGATTCATGACCGTATGAGACGAGGCCTCTGAGCTAGTGATAGGTGGATTCAATGACCGTATGAGACGAGGCCTCTGAGCTAGTGATAGGTGGATTCATGACCATATGAGACAAGGCCTCTGAGCTAGTGATAGGTGGATTCATGACCATATGAGACGAGGCCCTCTGAGCTAGTGATAGGTGGATTCATGACCATATGAGACAAGGCCTCTGAGCTAGTGATAGGTGGATTCATGACCATGAGACAAGGCCTCTGAGCTAGTGATAGGTGGATTCATGACCATATGAGACAAGGCCTCTGAGCTAGTGATAGGTGGATTCATGACCATGAGACAAGGCCTCTGAGCTAGTGATAGGTGGATTCATGACCGTATGAGACAGGCCTCTGAGCTAGTGATAGGTGGATTCATGACGATATGAGACAAGGCCTCTGAGCTAGTGATAGGTGGATTCATGACCATATGAGACAAGGCCTCTGAGCTAGACAGCGCTGTGTGAAAAGCTCTGAGAACCATGTGAAGGTGGAATTACTGTTTGGCACTAAGCCTGGCCAACACTCTTCTGTCCCAGCCTGACCTTTAAACCTCTAGTAGTAGTCAACTCTGACCCGACGAGATCCGGAGCCTGCTGGTATTCTGTTCTACCTGATAACTAGTCAGTCAGCCAGCCAGTCAGCCAGCCGTCCAGCCAGTCAGTCACCAGAACCAGCCAGTCAATCAGCCAGTCAGTCAGTCACCAGAACCAGCCAGCCAATCAGCCAGCCGACCAGCCAGTCAGATCCCAGAACAGCCAGTCATCAGCCTGCCAGTCAGTCACCAGAACCAGCCAGCCAATCAGCCAGTCAGTCACCAAACCAGCACAGCCAGTCACCAGAACAGCCAGTCAATCAGCCAGCCAGTCAGTCACCAGAACCAGCCAGCCAATCAGCCAGCCGACCAGCCAACTAACATCGTCCATTGGTCCATTCAAATCAGCTTTAAAGCCTGTTGGCTTACCAGTAGTAGAGGGTCATAGGGACTGTCACCTCCTCCCCCTACCTCCCCCTCCTCCCTCCCTCCCTCCCTCCCTCCCTCCCTTCGCCTCCCTCCCTCCCTCCCTCCCCTCACTCCCCCCCTCCCCTCCTCCTCCCCTCCCTCCCCCTCCCTCCCCCTCCTCCCTCCCTCCTTCCCCCCCTCCCTCCCTCATCCCTCCTCCCTCCCTCCCTCCCTCCCCTCCCTCCCTCCCTTCCCTCCCTCCTTCCCCCCATCCCTCCCTTCCTTCCTTACTGGGGAAGCCGTGGACCTGTGAGAACCTAGTGAAGGTACCACATACTGGTTGACACTAAGCCTGTGATGGTCATCTCTCTCCCAGTCCTTCCCAGCCTTCAGCCTCATTGGGTTTATATTCTGCTCTGAAAGTTTGGGGTCCAGTAAGTCTCTCAGTCATCTAGCCAATTGGTCGGTTGGTTCAGTCAGCTAGACCATTAGACCCAGTCAAAGCAGTGACCCTTTGAGCGAGTTAACACTGTGTGAGAACTCAACCAAACCATGCTTGTCAGTCTATGTCTCTCTGTCTCTCTCCCTCTCTCTCTCTCTCTCTCTCTCTCTCTCNGAAAGGTCAGAGAGCATGGATGTGTTGCTGGGTACGGGTGAGGGGTCAGAGAGACTGGGCTGTTACCCTAGGTAAAGGAGAGGAGAGGAGCCAGTCAAGACCTCTGACCACCAAGGCCTCTGACACACCAAGGCCTCTGAACACACAATGCCTCTGACCACCAAGGCCTCTGATATACCAAGGCCTCTGATATACCAAGGCCTCTGATATACCAAGGCCTCTGATATACCAAGGCCTCTGATATACCAAGGCCTCTGACACACCAAGGCCTCTGACATACCAATGCCTCTGATATACCAAGGCCTCTGACATACCAATGCCTCTGATATACCAAGGCCTCTGAAAAACCAAGGCCTCTGATATACCAAGGCCTCTGATATACCAAGGCCTCTGATATACCAAGGCATCTGATATACCAGGGAGGTGAGAGGAGGAGGCTGGGAGACACACACACAGAGAGGTTGAGTGATGTGAACTGAGATGTTGAGGGGCCACAGCCGTGCCTCAGGAGCCTCCGCTGTCAAGATGGGCCTCCCTGATAACATCCTACAGACACATTATTCACTGGTACACAACAGAACAGTGTGTGGAACCTCTGAAATTAGGAGGTGGACTAGAGAGGAACTAGCAGCCAGCTAATTTCATCTGATTGAGGGTTAGATGAAAGGTAGGGGGACATTTAGAGCTCCCTGCTCCCTTAACGCTGTGGGTAGGGGGGCTTCCTAAAGGCTAGGGGGTAACATGAGGATAAACTGCTGCAGATGGGAGCTACTCGTCAGCCCTGTTGGTGATCAGTAGCAGGCTACAATTGGTCCCCATGTGGATGTGGGAGAGAGACTACTCCGTCAGCCCTGTTGGTGATCAGTAGCAGGCTACCATTGGTCCCCATGTGGATGTGGAGAGAGAGAGAGCTACTCCGTCAGCCCTGTTGGTGATCAGTAGCAGGCTACCATTGGCCCCCATGTGGATGTGGGAGAGAGAGCTACTCCGTCAGCCCTGTTGGTGATCAGTAGCAGGCTACCATGGCCCCCATGTGGATGTGGGAGAGAGAGCTACTCCGTCAGCCCTGTTGGTGATCAGTAGCAGGCTACCATTGGCCCCCATGTGGAGTTGTGAGAGAGAGGGATGAGAGGGAGCTGGAGCTGTGGGAAGGAGAGGTGCTGTGGGAGGGAGAGGGAGCTGGTGCTGTGTGAGGGAGAGGATGAGAGGGAGCTGGTGCTGTGTGAGGGAGAGGATGAGAGGGAGCTGGAGTTGTGAGAGAGAGGATGAGAGGGAGCTGGTGCTGTGTGAGGGAGAGGATGAGAGGGAGCTGGAGTTGTGAGAGAGAGGATGAGAGGGAGCTGGTGCTGTGAGAGGAGAGGGATGAGAGGGAGCTGGTGCGTGTGAGAGAGAGGGATGAGAGGGAGCTGGTGCTGTGTGAGAGAGAGGATGAGAGGGAGCTGGAGTTGTGGGAGGGAGAGGGAGCTGGTGCTGTGTGAGGGAGAGGATGAGAGGGAGCTGGAGTTGTGAGAGAGAGGGATGAGAGGGAGCTGGAGTAGTTGTGAGAGAGAGTGATGAGAGGGATGCATGAATACAGAGGAACTCCCACTCACACACTCATGTGAGTTAGTCCGTCTAAACCTCAGGGGTGAGAGAGGGAGGTCTGGGAGGGAGGGAGGGAGGTCTGGGAGGAGGGAGGGAGGTCTGGGAGGGAGGGAGATATAACTAGTGGTTGGGGAGAGGTCTTGGCGGGAGGAGGGAGGGAGGTCTGGGAGGGAGGGAGGGAGGTCTGGGAGGGAGGGAGGAGGGAGGTGAGGGAGGGAGGGAGGGAGGGAGGGAGGGAGGGAGGAGAGAGAGAGAGAGACTCTGTCAGTCAAGCCTCACGGCCAGGGAAGTGATTAAGAGTCATTACAGTAACTATTACTGCCCCTGGAGAGAGAGGGGGGGAGAAGTGTTTTAGAGGAGAACATGCCAGAGAGCGTTGGATAGAAGGCCTGTTTGAAAAGGACGTCAATGTAGAGGGAGAGGGGGGGGGGGGGGTAAATGAGAGAGAGAGATAATGGGAGGTGAGGAAGGAAGGAACTATGTTGATTGACAGCAGAATGGTCTGTTCTGTTTAAAGTGTCACATTGAGGCTGTTTTTGGAGAAAGCAGAAGATCCCTGTCCAGGTGGAGACAGTAAATCTGGAGCCTGGAGCTCCTCTGAGATGACTAGTCCATGTGGGGTTGAGAGTCTGGACCTCTGAGATGACTAGTCCATGTGGGGTTGAGAGTCTGGACCTCTGAGATGACTAGTCCATGTGGAGTTGAGAGTCTGGACCTCCTCTGAGATGACTAGTCCATGTGGGTTTGAGAGTCTGGACCTCTGAGATGACTAGTCCATGTGGGGTTGAGAGTCTGGACCTCTGAGATGACTAGTCCATGTGGAGTCTGGACCTCTGAGATGACTAGTCCATGTGGGGTTGAGAGTCTGGACCTCCTCTGAGATGACTAGTCCATGTGGAGTCTGGACCTCCTCTGAGATGGCTAGTCCATGTGGAGTCTGGACCTCTGAGATGGCTAGTCCATGTGGAGTCTGGACCTCTGAGATGACTAGTCCATGTTGGGTTGAGAGCCTCAGAGCGTTATGTTTTAACAGGGCCCACAGGGTCAAGGGTCAGGTATGTTCAGCTCGTGCTCTGTGTAGGGATTACAATTTGGGATACAACCCATGTGGAGACTGTAACACAACCCATGTGTAGACTGCAACACAACCTGTGCAGACTGCAACACAACCTGTGCAGAGACTGTAACACAACCCATGCGGAGACTGTAACACAACCCATGTGGAGACTGAAACACAACCCATGTGGAGACTGAAACACAACCCATGTGGAGACTGAAACACAACCCATGTGGAGACTGTATCGCAACCCATGTGGAGACTGTAACACAACCCATGTGGAGACTGTAACACAACCCATGTGGAGACTGTAACACAACCCCTGTGGAGACTGAAACACAACCCCTGTGGAGACTGTAACACAACCCGTGTGGAGACTGAAACTCAACCCGTGTGGAGACTGTAACACAACCCATGTGGAGACTGAAACACAACCCATGTGGAGACTGAAACACAACCCATGTGGAGACTGTAACACAACCCGTGTGGAGACCTGAAACTCAACCCGTCTGGAGACTAACACAACCCATGTGGAGACTGTAACACAACCCATGTGGAGACTTAAACACAACCCATGTGGAGACTGTATCACAACCCATGTGGAGACTGTAACACAACCCATGTGGAGACTGTAACACAACCCATGTGGAGACTGTAACACAACCCCTGTGGAGACTGAAACACAACCCCTGTGGAGACTGTAACACAACCCGTGTGGAGACTGAAACTCAACCCGTGTGGAGACTGTAACACAACCCATGTGGAGACTGAAACACAACCCATGTGGAGACTGTATCTTTCAGGAGGCCAGTCACCTGCTCTGCCACATCCCTCCTCCACACCAGCCTCGTCTGTGCTGCTGGTCTCAGTGTAGGATGACTAGACATTGTTCAACAGTATTCTGGGAAACATCCGTGTTATCGTATGAACTCAGAACATGTGTCCCGTTCTCTCAGAGAGGACAGAGTATGTCACATTTAGATGGGCCCAGGCCAGAACCTCACCCTGTCTCAGTTCTGAACTCAGAACATGTGTCCCGTTCTCTCAGAGAGGACAGAGTATGTCACATTTAGATGAGCCCAGGCCAGAACCTCACCCTGTCTCAGTTCTGAACTCAGGACATGTGTCCCGTTCTCTCAGAGAGGACAGAGTATGTCACGTTTAGATGGGCCCAGGCCAGAACCTCACCCTGTCTCAGCTCTAGGACCCTCACATTTAGATGGGCCCAGGCCAGAACCACACCCTGTCTCAGTTCTAGTACCCTCATATTTAGATGGGCCCAGGCCAGAACCACACCCTGTCTCATCTCTAGGACCCTCACATTTAGATGGGCCCAGGCCAGAACCTCACCCTGTCTCAGCTCTAGACCCTCACATTTTGGTATTAAAGAGGTTTTCCTGTTAGAGACGTTTGTTTTATTGACGCAGAACATGATGATTTAGTGGTCCTGTGTTGTTTGATTCATCTGAAGCAGTTTTGGTGTCTCAGGCATATTTCTGGGATCCCGTCACAGACATGACTTACAGATCCTGTTGATGAATGTTGAATTAACATGGAAACAGTCTTTTATCAGGGCAGACGTGCTGACACTGGGTTTTGTTGTGGTGACATCTAAGAGGATAAAAGGCTCGTCTTGAGTTTGTCTGACTCGGTGGAAAGCTGGCTGGCTGGGTGGCTGGCTGGTTGGCTGACTGATTGGCTGTCTGGCTGGTTGGCTGGCTGACTGGGTGGCTGGCTGGTTGGCTGACTGATTGGCTGGCTGGTTGGCTGACTGATTGGCTGGCTGACTGGGTGGCTGGCTGGTTGGCTGACTGATTGGCTGTCTGACTGGGTGGCTGGTTGCTGTCTGACTGGGTGGCTGGCTGGTTGGCTGACTGATTGGCTGGCTGGTTGGCTGACTGGGTGGCTGGCTGGTTGGCTGACTGGGTGGCTGACTGGTTGGCTGGCTGGTTGGCTGACTGATTGGCTGTCTGACTGGGTGGCTGGTTGGCTGACTGATTGGCTGTCTGACTGGGTGGCTGGTTGGCTGACTGATTGGCTGTCTGACTGGGTGGCTGGTTGGCTGACTGATTGGCTGTCTGACTGGGTGGCTGGTTGGCTGACTGATTGGCTGTCTGACTGGGTGGCTGGCTGGCTGGTTGGCTGACTGTTTGGCTGTCTGACTGGGTGGCTGGTTGGCTGACTGATTGGCTGTCTGACTGGGTGGCTGGTTGGCTGGCTGACTGGCTGGCTGACTGGCTGGCTGACTGGGTGGCTGACTGATTGGCTGTCTGACTGGGTGGCTGACTGATTGGTTGGCTGGTTGGCTGACTGATTGGCTGGCTGCCTGCGGTGTGTTTCTATTGAAGTATTAAAAAATCATAGGATTACTGTTACTATTACTGTAGCGTCTTTTCCTCTGATAGGTGGATTCATGACCATGTGACGAGGCCTCTGAGCTAGTGATAGGTGGATTCATGACCATGTGACAAGGCCTCTGAGCTAGTGATAGGTGGATTCATGACCATGTGACAAGGCCTCTGAGCTAGTGATAGGTGGATTCATGACCGTGAGACGAGGCCTCTGAGCTGGTGATAGGTGGATTCATGACCATGTGACGAGGCCTCTGAGCTAGTGATAGGTGGATTCATGACCGTGAGACGAGGCCTCTGAGCTGGTGATAGGTGGATTCATGACCATATGACACAAGGCCTCTGAGCTAGTGATAGGTGGATTCATGACCATATGAGACGAGGCCTCTGAGCTAGTGATAGGTGGATTCATGACCATATGACACAAGGCCTCTGAGCTAGTGATAGGTGGATTCATGACCATATGAGACGAGGCCTCTGAGCTAGTGATAGGTGGATTCATGACCATGAGACAAGGCCTCTGAGCTAGTGATAGGTGGATTCATGACCGTATGAGACGAGGCCTCTGAGCTAGTGATAGGTGGATTCATGACCGTATGAGACGAGGCCTCTGAGCTAGTGATAGGTGGATTCATGACCATATGAGACAAGGCCTCTGAGCTAGTGATAGGTGGATTCATGACCATATGAGACAAGGCCTCTGAGCTAGTGATAGGTGGATTCATGACCATGAGACAAGGCCTCTGAGCTAGTGATAGGTGGATTCATGACCGTATGAGACGAGGCCTCTGAGCTGGTGATAGGTGGATTCATGACCATGACACAAGGCCTCTGAGCTAGTGATAGGTGGATTCATGACGATATGAGACAAGGCCTCTGAGCTAGTGATAGGTGGATTCCTGACCATATGAGACAAGGCCTCTGAGCTAGACAGCGCTGTGTGAAAAGCTCTGAGAACCATGTGAAGGTGGAATATACTGTTTGGCACTAAGCCTGGCCAACACTCTTCTGTCCCAGCCTGACCTTTAACCTCTAGTAGTAGTCAACTCTGACCCGACGAGATCCGGAGCCTGGCTGGTATTCTGTTCTACCTGATAACTAGTCAGTCAGCCAGCCAGTCAGCCAGCCGTCCAGCCAGTCAGTCACCAGAACCAGCCAGTCAATCAGCCAGTCAGTCAGTCACCAGAACCAGCCAGCCAATCAGCCAGCCGACCAGCCAGTCAGTCACCAGAACCAGCCAGTCAATCAGCCTGCCAGTCAGTCACCAGAACCAGCCAGCCAATCAGCCAGTCAGTCACCAGAACCAGCCAGCCAGTCACCAGAACCAGCCAGTCAATCAGCCAGCCAGTCAGTCACCAGAACCAGCCAGCCAATCAGCCAGCCGACCAGCCAACTAATCAGTCCATTGGTCCATTCAAATCAGCTTTAAAGCCTGTTGGACTTACCAGTAGCAGAGGGTCATAGGACTGTCACCTCCCTCCCTCCCTCCCTCCCTCCCTCCCTCCCTCCCTCCCTCCCTCCCTCCCTCCCTCCCTCCCTCCCTCCCTCCCTCCCTCCCTCCCTCCCTCCCCTCCCTCCCTCCCTCCCTCCTCCCTCCTTCCCCCCATCCCTCCCTCCCTCCCTCCCTTCCTTCCTTACTGGGGAAGCCGTGGACCTGTGAGAACCTAGTGAAGGTACCACATACTGGTTGACACTAAGCCTGTGATGGTCATCTCTCTCCCAGTCCTTCCCAGCCTTCAGCCTCATTGGGTTTATATTCTGCTCTGATAGTTTGGGGTCCAGTAAGTCTCTCAGTCATCTAGCCAATTGGTCGGTTGGTTCAGTCAGCTAGACCATTAGACCCAGTCAAAGCAGTGACCCTTTGAGCGAGTTAACACTGTGTGAGAACTCAACCAAACCATGCTTGTCACTCTATGTCTCTCTGTCTCTCTCCCTCTCTCTCTCTGTCTCTCTCTCTCTCTCTCTCTTTGTCTCTCTCTATCTCTTTGTCTCTCTCTCTCTCTCTCTCTGTCTCTCTCTCTCTCTCTCTCTCTCTCTCTCTCTCTCTCTCCTCTCTCTCTCTCTCTCTCTCTCTCTCTCTCTCTCTCTCTCTCTCTCTCTCTCTGTCTCTCTCTCTCTCTCTCTCTCTCTCTCTCTGTCTCTCTGTCTCTCTCTCTCTGTCTCTCTCTCTCTCTCTCTCTCTGTCTCTCTCTCTGTCTCTGTCTCTCTCTCTCTGTCTCTCTCTCTCTCTCTCTGTCTCTCTCTCTCTCTCTCTCTGTCTCTCTCTCTCCCTCTCTCTGTCTCTGTCTCTCTCTGTCTCTCTCTCTGTCTCTCTCTCTCTCTCTCCCTCTCTCTGTCTCTCTCTCTCCCTGTCTCTCTCTCAATTCAATTCAATTCAATTCAAGGGCTTTATTGGCATGGGAAACATGTGTTAACATTGCCAAAGCAAGTGAGGTAGACAACATACAAAGTGAATATATAAAGTGCAAAACAACAAAAATTAACAGTAAACATTACACATACAGAAGTTTCAAAACAGTAAAGACATTACAAATGTCATATTATATATATATACAGTGTTCTAACAATGTACAAATGGCTAAAGGACACAAGATAAAATAAATAAGCATAAATATGGGTTGTATTTACAATGGTGTTTGTTCTTCACTGGTTGCCCTTTTCTCGTGGCAACAGGTCACAAATCTTGCTGCTGTGATGGCACACTGTGGAATTTCACCCAGTAGATATGGGAGTTTTTCAAAATTGGATTTGTTTTCGAATTCTTTGTGGATCTGTGTAATCCGAGGGAAATATGTCTCTCTAATATGGTCATACATTGGGCAGGAGGTTAGGAAGTGCAGCTCAGTTTCCACCTCATTTTGTGGGCAGTGAGCACATAGCCTGTCTTCTCTTGAGAGCCAAGTCTGCCTACGGCGGCCTTTCTCAATAGCAAGGCTATGCTCACTGAGTCTGTACATAGTCAAGGCTTTCCTTAATTTTGGGTCAGTCACAGTGGTCAGGTATTCTGCCGCTGTGTACTCTCTGTGTAGGGCCAAATAGCATTCTAGTTTGCTCTGTTTTTTTGTTAATTCTTTCCAATGTGTTAAGTAGTTATCTTTTTGTTTTCTCATGATTTGGTTGGGTCTAATTGTGCTGCTGTCCTGGGGCTCTGTAGTGGGTGTTTGTGTTTGTGAACAGAGCCCCAGGACCAGCTTGCTTAGGGGACTCTTCTCCAGGTTCATCTCTCTGTAGGTGATGGCTTTGTTTCGGAAGGTTTGTGAATCGCTTCCTTTTAGGTGGTTGTAGAATTTAACAGCTCTTTTCTGGATTTTGATAATTAGTGGGTATCGGCCTAATTCTGCTCTGCATGCATTATTTGGTGTTCTACGTTGTACACGGAGGATATTTTTGCAGAATTCTGCGTGCAGAGTCTCAATTTGGTGTTTGTCCCATTTTGTGAAGTCTTGGTTGGTGAGCGGACCCCAGACCTCACAACCATAAAGGGCAATGGGCTCTATGACTGATTCAAGTATTTTTAGCCAGATCCTAATTGGTATGTTGAAATTTATGTTTCTTTTGATGGCATAGAATGCCCTTCTTGCCTTGTCTCTCAGATCGTTCACAGCTTTGTGGAAGTTACCTGTGGTGCTGATGTTTAGGCCAAGGTATGTATAGTTTTTTGTGTGCTCTAGGTCAACAGTGTCTAGATGGAATTTGTATTTGTGGTCCTGGTGACTGGACCTTTTTTGGAACACCATTATTTTGGTCTTACTGAGATTTACTGTCAGGGCCCAGGTCTGACAGAATCTGTGCATAAGATCTAGGTGCTGCTGTAGGCCCTCCTTGGTTGGTGACAGAAGCACCAGATCATCAGCAAACAGCAGACATTTGACTTCGGATTCTAGCAGGGGGAGGCCGGGTGCTGCAGACTTTTCTAGTGCCCTCGCCAATTCGTTGATATATATGTTGAAGAGGGTGGGGCTTAAGCTGCATCCCTGTCTAACCCCACGACCCTGTGTGAAGAAATGTGTGTTTTTTGCCAATTTTAACCGCACACTTGTTGTTTGTGTACATGGATTTTATAATGTCGTATGTTTTACCCCCAACACCACTTTCCATCAGTTTGTATAGCAGACCCTCATGCCAGATTGAGTCGAAGGCTTTTTTGAAATCAACAAAGCATGAGAAGACTTTGCCTTTGTTTTGGTTTGTTTGATTGTCAATTAGGGTGTGCAGGGTGAATACATGGTCTGTTGTACGGTAATTTGGTAAAAAGCCAATTTGACATTTGCTCAGTACATTGTTTGCATTGAGGAAATGTACGAGTCTGCTGTTAATAATAATGCAGAGGATTTTCCCAAGGTTACTGTTGACACATATTCCACGGTAGTTATTGGGGTCAAATTTGTCTCCACTTTTGTGGATTGGGGTGATCAGTCCATGGTTCCAAATATTGGGGAAGATGCCAGAGCTAAGTATGATGTTAAAGAGTTTTAGTATAGCCAATTGGAATTTGTTGTCTGTATATTTGATCATTTCATTGAGGATACCATCAACACCACAGGCCTTTTTGGGTTGGAGGGTTTTTATTTTGTCCTGTAACTCTTTCAATGTAATTGGAGAATCCAGTGGGTTCTGGTCGTCTTTAATAGTTGATTCTAAGATCTGTGTTTGATCATGTATATGTTTTTGCTCTTTATTCTTTGTTATAGAGCCAAAAAGATTGGAGAAGTGGTTTACCCATACATCTCCATTTTGGATAGATAATTCTTCGTGTTGTTGTTTGTTTAGTGTTTTCCAATTTTCCCAGAAGTGGTTAGAGTCTATGGATTCTTCAATTGCATTGAGCTGGTTTCTGACATGCTGTTCCTTCTTTTTCCGTAGTGTATTTCTGTATTGTTTTAGTGATTCACCAAAGTGAAGGCGTAGACTCAGGTTTTCCGGGTCTCTATGTTTTTGGTTGGACAGGTTTCTCAATTTCTTTCTTAGATTTTTGCATTCTTCATCAAACCATTTGTCATTATTGTTAATTTTCTTCGGTTTTCTATTTGAGATTTTTAGATTTGATAGGGAAGCTGAGAGGTCAAATATACTGTTAAGATTTTCTACTGCCAAGTTTACACCTTCACTATTACAGTGGAACGTTTTACCCAGGAAATTGTCTAAGAGGGATTGAATTTGTTGTTGCCTAATTGTTTTTTGGTAGGTTTCCAAACTGCATTCCTTCCATCTATAGCATTTCTTAATGTTACTCAGTTCCTTTGGCTTTGATGCCTCATGATTGAGTATTGCTCTGTTTAAGTAGACTGTGATTTTGCTGTGGTCTGATAGGGGTGTCAGTGGGCTGACTGTGAACGCTCTGAGAGACTCTGGGTTGAGGTCAGTGATAAAGTAGTCTACAGTACTACTGCCAAGAGATGAGCTATAGGTGTACCTACCATAGGAGTCCCCTCGAAGCCTACCGTTGACTATGTACATACCCAGCGTTCGACAGAGCTGCAGGAGTTGTGACCCGTTTTTGTTGGTTATGTTGTCATAG